>NC_056751.1:107138561-107227767 GCF_019279795.1 Protopterus annectens | reverse complement strand
TTACTGAAAAGATTTGAAACTGTTTCAAAATGTTCCACAACAGTGTAATGTCACTTTCTGGTTT
This sequence comes from Protopterus annectens, assembly GCF_019279795.1. NCBI lineage: Eukaryota > Metazoa > Chordata > Ceratodontiformes > Protopteridae > Protopterus > Protopterus annectens. The sequence goes on along the minus strand of NC_056751.1, from coordinate 107,227,703 downwards.
TGTCAGGTACAAAATAATATCTGCAAATAAAGCCAGCTTTTCTTGGCTACCTTATCAGTTATCTTTGAGTTTCTGAGGCACTTTTTTTCTTTGCAAATGGTTCAAACTCTCCTTAATATCCCCAAGGCAATAGTTAAAATCTTTTCCTATTTTTAGCATTTGTCCAGATTTCGTCAGTTGAAAGCTTCACTGGTATGCATACCTCTTTACTTTTGCGGCTCCACTGGTATGCATACCTCTTTACTCTTGCGCTCTCTCACACACACCTGTTTTGGAAATTGTATGCTAACACAAATCCTAATAATGAATTAATGAAGTAAAATATGTTCCTATCCTATTTTGAGCCAGTGTAATTGGTATTATCTCAGGTAAAATTTGTAAGTCTTATAAACAGACTGTACTTCCGCGGTGGTGCAGCGGTAGCGTTGTTGCCTCACAGCAAGAGGTTCTCCCGTTTGATTCTCGGCTGTAGTGCCTTCTGTGTGGAGTCTGCATGTCCTCCCCGTGGTTGTGTGTGCGTTCGAAAGACATGCATAAATGGGCGTGCCTTAGTTGAATGTTGAATGTCGAGCTTGGCACCTCAGCTTTCGTGAAAATCTACTGCTTTTCATTAGCGGACCGGAGTTCTGCTGTGACGACCCCTAACCGGGAAAAAGCCGAAAGACAAACAAACATACTTCTTATAAACGGACTATTCCAGTAAGATGTCTGCATAGCTTGTAAATTATATGCAATATGCAAAGTGCTCATAACTTTATTCCTCTTATTACAATTGTTGTGCCGGTCAGGAACTTTTTGGAGCTGCCTCAGTGGAACATTTGTGATGGGATTGAATCCATAAACATTCATATTTTCCAACCAGCTGTCTTTAACACGTGCATTTCATTCTACAGCATCCAACTCTGAATAAATAGGGCCCACTAAGGGCTCTCTGATTTAATTCTAGACAGAATTAACTGACCGTGATAGTCTCACAGGCCACTGTTTGAACCAAATGTTAATTAAGTAGAGCTGATACAAGATTAAATCCATGATGTTATACCTATCGAATTAGAAAATTCATGCTTTGTAGGGCATTTTAATCAGTGAAGAGATGAAATACCATGATATAAATGGATCTAAGCTCTTAATACCAGGGAAGTGATTTTTTTTCAGCTAATCTTGAGATTTCATAAGTGTGTTTTGTTTCCCTTAGTCAAGTTTATAAGAGCAGTATTTAAACTGTCCTTATTTTTAGTCATTATTTGTGTATCTGTCCAGACTTGTGCCGAGCGGTTGAGATGTATTACTGATAAGCAAACCCCTTCTAACTGATGCTGCTGCTGTCAGGGATCGCTCTGACTCTTAATTCTCTTGTCACTCTGTCTCACTCACTCAGTCACTCGCACTTTTACCCTCTCTCCCCGTCTCGCCCTCTCTCCCCGTCTCACCCTCACCCTCTCTCTCTCATCTTCCCTCTCACCCTCTGTGTCACCCTCTTCCTCTCTCACTCGCTTCCCCTCTCTCTCACCCACAGTCTCTTCTACTTCCATGTACACATTCACTCATACGCAGACGGAAACACACACGTGCTTCTTTCAATTTCATTTATTTTTATTTTACACACACTAAATAGCAAAAATGCTGCTTAGCAAGTGTAAAATGGCTCGATCGATGTCACTGTTCACTCTCTCTCATACACAGTGTTTTCTGTTTTACACAGGCATTCTGCTTTCATGCCACATTCACTCACACATGCAGACAGAAACAACCGCACTCATGCACATACATACACCTATACTTTACAGCAGCTAGTCAGACATACACTTGGTAAACACGTGCAACATGGAATGACTGTAGTTTTTTAAGAATTTTAATGTAATTTTTAATGCTTAAAACTTAAACTAAACTGGAATTACAAACTGACAAATAGTATCGTTTTTACCTGCTACTCCTGGTACATCTGCTGCATCTTACCAGCTGTGTCAGCATCTGTATGGCTTTTCAAACAGGATGCCAGTGACAGGCAGCAGCTAAGCACTAGGCAGCTGTGATGGGGATTGCGAGCTCTTGGAGTATCAGAGATCTGAAGGTTTACCAATATTTTTAAAAAATCTTGTAGCACACTTGTCGACCTGTCATGGCACATCAATTTTCCATGGCTAACTTTTTGAAAGTCACTGCCATAGATTGGTTATACATCACAATTTTTATCTCATCTCCTCCTGTCCTGTTCGTAATTGAATGTCATGTACCTCTAACCTTGGTATGTTTAATTCTTCCAGAAACATTTCCATTTGTATCTTTTTCTTGATTTTCATATTTCTCTGCTTTATAGAGACTCTCATAGAATTTCTGAAATGTTTGTAATACCTCTTCAGGATCTCTTACTACCTTCTTTGTTATAGGCTCTCTAAGTTTGCCGACAGCCCTTTCTTCTATCTACTGCCTGAATTGTTGTGCTAAAAGTTTTTTGTGCTCTAGTGTTATCAAAAAACGGTTGCTTATCAGCCATGTTACCAAGTTCGTGCATATTATTGAGGTAAGCCCTTGTTTTCTGCCTAGCATTCTGCAGTTGATCTCTTCTTTGAGATTCCCCCTATTCTGCAGCACTTTCACATTTGTCAGACCCTCTAAATAATTCTTACTTAGCCATAGCTCCCTTTTGTTTTATTTCCACACTATTTTTAAACTGCACCTTAATTGTCACCTCACACTAAGACGCTGTTGGGTTCGATTCTCAGAGCGTCTTCTGCGTGGAGACGTGCATGAATGGGCGTACCTCCGTTGAAGGTTGTGCGTCAGGGCTGGTAACTCGACACGTAAAAATCAACTACCAATTAGCGGTCCGGAGTTCCGCTGTGGCGACCCCTAACTGGGAAAAGCCGAAAGACTCAACAACAACCTTAATTTTATCCCACTCCGTAGCTATATTTTCAGAAGAAATTTCTGTGGTCTCCAACAGCTCCTGAATAATCTCCACTTCCCATTCCTTAAATTCCTCTCTTTTCAACAAATAGGTGGGAAAGTGCCAATGTCCATTCCCTAGCTTTTGGATTAAACTGAACAATGCCTGTTTAAATTTTGACAATTACCGAGCTTTCCCAAAATATAGCCGACTACCCACCTCTCCCCTTGTGCATCCCTAACAAGTTTGCTACAAAGATCATGCATTTTGTTCAAGCGAGATATCCTGTAAAAATATTTATGCAGTACTTCCATCAAAACCTTTGGAACGCTTTTGCTTTTATGGCTGATCTTGGTGCTGCACAGATCTCCTTCCATTGTTCATCCAACAAGTTCAAGCTTGACTGCCTAGTCCACTGTTCTCTGCCTGTCACCTTATCCTGTTGAACCAAACCGTTACCCTCACACATATCTTTTGAGTTGAGGGGTTTTCTGATCTAGCTTCCGTGAGTAGTTTAAGTTAAATTTAATTCCCTTCCTGCAATCCCTTTTTAAGTTCTTAGGTTCATAGGTTTGTACTGAGCTGTTGGACCACCAGAGTCTTTAAGGCTAGACATGCAACCCAGTTTTGTCCTCAAATTTATTTATTTAACATTTGTTTACTGGGAAAGTCTGACTTGGAACAAAGCCAATTTTTAGTGGAGGCCCAGGGAGAAACACTTCGAATTCATGTCTTTGTAATGTGGGAGGAAACCGGAGTACCTGGAGAAATCCCACACAAACGCAGGGAGGACATGCAGACTCCGCACAGAAGGCACCCCAGCCAAGAATCGAATTGGAGAACCTTTTTCAATGAAGTGACAACGCTAGCGCTGCACCACTGCATCGTCCAAGTACATTGGGCGGGTGTATGGTGGGGAGTATGTTAGGCGTAGCTAAGGGTTGTGTTGGAGGGGGCAGTGTTAGTTTGGTATTAATTTAATGTTGCCTCTGTCCATCAGAGACATGGGTGTCAGACTAGGGTTGAATTTCCAGTTTACCATCCAGTGATCAAGGGTTCACTTGAAACTGTCAAGAATGAACTCTGCTTCACATGGATAGGTAGCCTGTTCCATAGTGTGGGGATCCTTGGAGAGACGTATTGGTGTCTCTAGCATGTTTTCTTTGTCGCAGGCTAAGTTCTAGTCCTTAAACTAGTATTCCTGGTGCTGTTTTTTTCTAGATGTGCAAGGGGTCCATCACAGCTGGATCGGAGGATGCCTTGTATTCCAGGCAAAGGTTATCTCTCAGTAACTTGTAGGAGACTGAGTAAAGAGAGAGGGCTTTAAGGTGATCTGTGTAGAACAAGGTATTTTTACCCTGGATTCTCTTGTGAGAAACCTTTGAAGGCATTCCAGTTATTGCAGGTACCTGGTTAGGTACATGGCAAAGGGGCCATTGTATTCAGTTATGGGTTTAAGGGCTGAGTAGAGTGGTACTGTAACTTCCTTGGATCTGGGTGTCATGCTGTTATGAGCTGGGCTACGTCGAATGATTTTCATACTGTCTTTACTACAAGGCCAACATATGTTTCCAAATCCCTAACTACCTATTTAACTCTGACTCTTACTGGTATTGTATTAATGGAGTCATTGGCTTGATTGGATGACTTCCCAAAGGGCATTGTAGTGCATTTCTTCACTTTTAGTTTTAATTTGTGGCTCTGGCACCAGTTATTTCTTTTAGACCCTTTTTTAGGATGTTAGTGTTATGGGGTGAAATCTGTGATGGCTCCCAGTTTACAGTCATATGTGAACTTGGTGAGCCATAGACCTTTGACATTAGCTTTAACTTCTGAGAAGTAGATGCCCAACAGGAGCCGGCCCAGCAGTACTCCAGTGGTGACCAGTCTTTTGGTGGAGGTGGTCTTACCAATTCTAACTTATTGGGTCCTGTCTGTGAACCAGCCAGCAATGCAGTGAGTTACGTAGGGATTTATGCCTAGTTTTGAGAGGTTGTCAATACCCGAGTGGGTTATTGTACTAAGTGCCTTGGCCCAGTCGAGATGGCCATTATGCACCATTTTCCCCTCATCCATATGCTTGATGACCCTGTCAAAGAAGTTTTCCAGGTTGAGTATGTAAGACCTTCCTTTGACAAAGCCTAACTGGGTGGGTCCAGTGTCTGTAGCATGTCAATGTCCTTGTTGATCAGTTCCATGATTCTTTCCATGGCTTTATATATTAGACTTGTCAGACTGATGGGTCTGTAGTTCCTGTGATTGCTTAATGGTCCACCCCTGTGGAGAGAGATGACTGTTGCGGCCCTCCATTCCCTTGGTATATAACCTGTTTTGAGGCCATTGTTGAAGAGTGCCTCTAGTGTTCCTGCTAGGTCATTTGTGAAGCTATTTAGGGGGCAACCAAGGATATTGCTGGGCAAGTGCTTCTTGGACCTGCTCCTTGTTGATAGTTGGGGGTGGGTGTGCTAGAAAAGATTTCACAGGGGTATTGGGTGGTAGGGGTGAAGTTAGAGCTAAATTTTATTAGGTAGAAGATTTGTTATGTTGCCCTGATTAGTGAAGGTTGTGTCATTTACAACCAGTTCTGCCCACTTGTGTGCTACCTTTAACGTTCCTGACATGTCTGAAGAAGGCCTTGTTATTGTTGTTAGCCTGAGAGACTATCCTAACCTCGTAATTGGCCTTGTTGGATCATAGTAGAACTATTTTTCTTGTTTAGTTGAATCCGAGTATTCTTGTCTCTGTAAGACACACTCTGATCTTGGCCATGTCTTTTATTTTTTGTTACATACCCTGTTAGGGTTAGTATTCCACAATTAGGGTTTGTTTTTGCTGTTAGATTTGGGTCTGCTTCTGGTAGATAAGGCAGCCTCATTGCAGCCAGTCGCATGTTTATATGGGGTTTTTGTGAACAGTTCTGCATAGACAGCTGTTTTGTCAGAGTCTGAGCCTTCAATTTTGACAAACTCTCACATAACAGGATACAATTAACTTTATAATGGTTTCTAACTATTACTGCCGTAGTTGAGTTTTCTGGGTTGATTATTTCACATAAATGGCCCATCTCAATACCGGAAGATTGCCAAGTTCCGGTAATAACGGCCACACAGGTAAAAAAAACACACTCTCCATAGCTAAGAATACAGCATCCATGGGACCAGATGACATCCCGGGCTGTTTACTACATGAACTACAATATGAACTGGCACCTCGCCTAAGTGTCATGTTTAATCATAGCCTCACCTCAGGTTTTGTGCCCACTGAGTGGCGTAGAGCTACAGTTATCCCACTCCACAAGGGGGGAACCACATTGCATCCCAGAAACTACCATCCCATCAGTCTGACGAGCCTCATCTGCAAGGCCATGGTGTGTATTATCATGGAACTTATAAACAAAGACATTGGCAACCTTCAAACACTGGACCCCACCCAGTTTGGATTTGTGAAGGGACGATCTTGTCTCCTGAACCTGATTGACTTCTTTGAATCAGTCTCCAGAGCCATGGACAAGGGTAAGGTGGTCCACACAGCCTATCTAGACCTTGCCAAGGCCTTTGACACCACCCCACACTCTGGAATCATAGATAAACTTACTAAGCTGGGCATTAATCCCTGTCACCCAATGGGTTGCTAACTGGCTTACTGATAGAACCCACACTGTAAAAGTATCCGACTCCAAATCTAGCTCCAGACAAGTGACGAGTGGAGTACCTCAGGGTTCAGTCCTGGGACCACTCTTGTTTGGCATCTACTTCTCTGAAGTACAGGCCAACACTAAGGGACTCTGGCTAACAAAGTTTGCAGATGACTGCAAACTGGGAGTCATTATTGAATCCCCAAATGATGTGGATACTGTAAAAGGGCCTTACAGAAACAGATGCTTGGTGCCAGAGCCATGAGCTCAAGCTTAGTGCCAAAAAATGTATAGTTATCCCCTTTGGGAAAAAACATGTACCCGTGAATTACCATATAGGTGGCAGTACACTAAACACCGAAAGTGTGATAAGAGACTTAGGGACACATGTGGACAGTGGTCTCACATGCGATAACCACATCGCCACAACAGTCAGGAAATCTTTCCACGTGACACACCTCATCACTAAGGGCTTTTCATCCAGAAAAAAGATTATTGTCCCACTGAACTCATCCCTCATTAGACCCATTATAGAATGCAGCGCCCCGTTTGGTATGTACCTCTCAAGACCTCTGCAACAACTGGAAAGGCCACAGAAATACTTCACAAAAAGAATCACAGGCCTAAAGCAGATGCCCTGCGCTGACCGCCTTAAACACCAGCTATAATCTGTCGCATGTCGTCTACTCAGAGGCGATCTCTGCTTAACATACAAGGCCATGTCAAACCCAGAGCTGTTGGACATGCTACACTAAAGAAATCCCAATCCCTCAGAGCCACACGCTCCAGGGATCTAAACCTTGTCATCACAATAAACAAAACATGCTGGAGGGATAGGTTCCTGACCCAGAGACTCCCCAGACTCTGGAATAGATTGCCCGTACATGTCAAGCAGAGTGCCTCTTTGGCCCTCTTCAAAAGGAAACTTGATGATTGGATGGGAGAAAGGAAATTCACCCTGGGGATCACGTCAGTTGCCCTGCTAGACAGGGGTCCAGGGAAGTAAATAGTGTAGGAAGAAATAGCCAGGGAATTGTTATGGCTAGGCTTGTATAGGCCCCAGGGTGATAGCCTAGTACCAACCTATGAACTTATAAAGGAGACCACTTTGTGATCCAACCTCACTAGCAAGGACATGACCGGGGAGGGTGCAGTGCTCTCCCATGTTGGTGAGTACCCAATCCAGTATGTTTGAACTTCTAATCTAAAAATAATTAGGAACCCGACAACGGGTCTTAGTAGTGATACAAATGAGAAATGAAAGAAAATAAATCAGAATGAAGTCCCAAGTAGGCTGAATATTTTAATATAATAAAATAGCTGATAAGCACTTTCAAGGTACAAGCCCTCTTCATCAGACAGTTGCAAGAGGCCAAATGTACAAATTTAAATAAAAAACAACCAAAGGACAGCAAAAGTAGGCAATTAATTAATAATGGTAATGAGACAAAAACAACCTAATGCTTAAAGGGATAGGTATACAAGAAAGGCTTTAAGGATACTGCTTCTTTTAAGCCAGGTTCTTTATCAGCTTAGAAATATAAAATCCATTTTTGTTCGCAACTTCATTTCTAATCTTCATATTCCTTCCTCTGTCACTTTCGTCTAACAGCTCTAAAACAAAAAATTTAAACATGTGCTGGGAACCTGAAGTCACTCTCTTCTTTGCTTGGTCGCGTTTTGAAACAGCTGATTTAACCACCGTATCAACTACATCTGTCAGTGAACTAAATATAACTATGGTTACTGCTGGTTCTGGAGGTTTGCAGTCTTCAACAGGAGCAGCATCCAGCAGTAATGCTACGTCGATTATCATGACTACGGAGATGCTCACCAATCGACTGTCATCTCCAGAAGAGGAAGTTCCGCCTTCTATCACAAACACTACATGCTGCTGCGATGTTAGCTACAGTAACACAGAAACAGCAGATAGGGGATCAACTAACAATATTGTGTGCCATACTCATTCCCCTCTTTCCTTGAAAGAACCTTTCACCATAACTACGAGGGGACGAGGAGCTGTCTCAAAGTCAAGGATGGAGAGGCAGGATTCAGCAGTTACAGCCTGTAGGAGATAGAGGTGGTTACAGGAATACCAGGAGCAGTTCACAAACAATCTAGTTATGATCATTTCTTGATTTGAACTTGCTAAAGCACAATGGTCCATTTTAAATAAGAGCCCATCATTCATCCCTTCTAAGAGGTCAGAACTCACTGATGTACTTTTGAATTTTAAACTTTTTTCTAGAAACATTAACATTGCAGCCTTGTTTAAAAATAACTTGTATGAAGCAACTTGCTTTAAAAAAACTAGTGTCTTGGTCCCTAAAATACATCTGAATGCTGAAAATTTTCTGCAAGTTTGTGACAAATTAGGGAAATGTTTGCTAATGATACTAGAAATGCGTTTTTTAATTTATATAATGATGAATATGAAGCACTTTCACAACTCAAGGCAGCTGTTGCTTTAGAGATCCACCCTGCTGATAAGGGGGAGGGGGATCGTTGTATTAGACAAGGACTTTTATATATGACATATAGAAGAGTTGTTACAAAACAGGGACACATTTGTCAATGTTAACAAATTTGTGATACAGGCTATCATTGAAAAAGTTTTGTATTTGATCTATTAATATCAAACATTATTATAGAGGACTTGTTTAAATATTTTTCAATAAAACATCCCACTATTTCTACTGTATACGGACTCCCTAAAATTCATAAGGATGTTTACAACCCGCCTATGCACCCCATTGTTTCCAGCAGGGGATGGGTAACGGGAGCCATTTCCATTTTTTTTAGAAAAAAACTTGCATCCTGTTTTGGATTATGTTAGAACTGTTTTGAAGGACACCAAAACCTTTCTGTAAGATCTCTATATAGTCATTGAAGGTTTAGATAGGAAGTCAGATGTTTATCTTGTTACCATGGACATAGCTTCATTATTTACAGTTATACGTAACCACTGGGATATTGAGAGTGTTAGAAGTTTATTACATGAATTGAAAGCATATTCCAACAAAATTAACCTTTTTTGGACTCTCTTGGAGATTATTTTAGAAAATTATGTATCTGTTGTAAGTCTTTATTCATTCCTTACTGATAAGACTTTGGTTCCATCCTTGGAACCAACATGGCCATTTCCAAGCTCACTCCAGCCAAAAACTCTCAGCTAAGACCTAGCCATAATGCCTCTCTGTCTCTTCAGATCTTGTTTGCCGCGTACTTCATCAGACATGCTTAGTCTCTCTCTCAAAGCTAAGTGGAAATTTTGTGTAGTTTTCTGTTAATAATTTTGCCCTTTTTAATCTGTTTCGTTTTTTTTCTGTCGCCTGTAACCTGATTCTATTTCCTACCTTTTACCACCTTTGGTAGGCCCTCCTTTTACCACTTGTGGTATTTCTAAATACCATCTTTGGTACTCTCTCCTTTCCCTTAAAATCAAAAAAACAAAAACACTCCCTTTTCTTTTCCCTTTTTTCCTTCTGGGTAGTTTTTGTTGTTCGTACTATGTCAGACAAAGTTAAGTTGGGGTTTAAACAGTCCAAGTGAGGGTGAAAGATGCCCAACTCGGATGGTCATGCTCTGTGTGTTTGGGTGTGGACCATAGAAATGGAGACCGTGGGGACAGTGTGACTCACCTCATCAGGCAGGCTCTCTCTGGGTCGGAGAAAGACAAGAAAAATGGAGTCCCTCAGTTCCTACATCCACCCCGACGGTTAAGGAACCGTGTCGGCACCGAGCTTCTCTGGTTCCCTCAGTGCAAATCACTTTGGCACCAGGCCCTCTCTTGCCTGTCGGTGCAGTCTCTGATGTTTACTCCTGTTTTGGTTCCAGCTTTGGCACCATAGTCTTCGGTGCCGTCCTTGGTTCCGACACCGGCTTTGATGACCATACCCACTTCGGCACCATCCCCAGCCACAGTGCCGATAGCTTATTTGGCACCACAGACTGACCTCAGTTCCGAAGGTTTGAACATCTCCCAAGAACCGCATACACTCCAACTTGCGATCCTTTTTCTGGGCACCAGTTTATCCCTTTTCTTGAAAGACCTGACTCTCCTTCAGCAGCCTCCTATAGATCCACCAGCTGCCTTTCTGAACAAGATGTAGTGCGGGTTGTGGACCAGCTTCTGGCAGCTAGGGGATTGCCCACTCCAGCTAGACCATCCTTTGGCTCTGAACCCTTTACAGCATACTCGCCTGTTTATCCTCCGGCCTCTACCCGGGCCCCGGAGATCTCTGTACCATTGACCACCCCGGTGCATACGGTCTCTGCTCAGACTGCGGAGTTTCCCCTGTCGGCACCAACTTCCCTTGCTGCATCTGCTCCATTGGAGCCAGTACACACTCAGTGTTTGGACTGTCTGCATCTTGGCATCTAGTCCGGCGCCTGTTTTTTTCACTGGCGCAGTCTGTCCACTGCTCTGACAGCTTCCATTCCTCTCAGAGCTCCTCACCTGGAGGCCGGCTTCTCAGGGTGGGGTGTGACCCCAGTTCCGAGGTTGTCTTTTTCTGTTCCAGGTTGCCATCCCTCCTCTGTTGGACCTGCTTTCCAGGTGATGGAGATGGTCCTTGCCTCCACAGGCTTGCAGTCAGCACCAATGGTATCGACACCAGAACCCTCCTCTAGCATGCAGCTGTCCCAATCCCCTCTTTGGGATCCCGGGCATAGGAGCCGCAAAACCTCCCTTTGAAATCATCAAGCAGAGGGGAGACTGGAAGTCCTTTAACCCTTCTTCTGAGGAATCTGTGTTCTTGCAGGCATGTCCTTCAAGGATGCATCTGCAGTCATCACATATGGGTTGTCCTGCCTCAGGCAACCCTTCGGTCGGACGGATTCCAAAGTCTGGGTCCGGCGTCGGCTGATGTCGCACTTTCCCCGACATCAGAACGCCTGGGGTATAAAAGCATCAGCCGACGCCATCTTCCTAAGTCTTTCTTGCCGCGTGGTGCCCGAAGCAGAAGCAGTTCGCAAGTGCCGGTCGGCCAGCTCCTGTAATTCAGCTAACCGAAGACTTCAAAAGCTAAGTACCCCATTGGGGACTCTTTCTTGCCTCAGCCGTTGTCAGATAAAGTTAATAATTGTTTAACTTGTGGGAAACAAATACCTCATAAGGATTTCCACTCTTACTGCCTCCCCTGCTTAGGCCCAGACCACGACGTCTCTGCCTGTTCAGCCTGTGCTTCCTTCAACCGACGCACTCTTAGATGTCTGGCGGAGTTCGCAGAGGAGATTTTTGGGGCCAGTTTTTCATACAAAATGCCGTCGGAGACCCCGACTTCTCATTTAACTAAGAAACGGAAAGACAAGGACCGACACACGCGGGCCGTAGTTTTGGCTGAAACCACGGCTAGGCCTACCGCGAGTGTCTCGGTCTTGGCTGAAACAGAGTCCTTGGTACTTCCGAACCCCGAAACCGCTCAACCGACAACCTCTGCCCCGGAGGCCCCTGCCGAGTCGGTTATTGAATTTCCTTCAGAAACTGGTGTCTTGGAAACTTCTGACACCATTCCTCTAGACCAAACTACACCAGCACGTGGTGCAGCCAGGCCACCTGCATCCATGTCCATAAAGGCATTCACCAGGGCTAAAGCTGCTAAACACACAAAAGCTATGCCTCCCAGGGTTATTCCTCAGGGACCCACTTCTAGTTCACAGATCCTAACTTTGGCAGAGGACCTTATTTCCTTAATCAGGGGCTCCCAACCCCATCCGGACAGGGGCTCTCAACCCCCTCTAGACAAAAGGCCCAGGGTTGAGCCCTCTGATCCCCACTCCTCAGAGGAGGCCTCTGATGGCTCTGCTCACTCGGACTACCAGGAGGAGGCTTTTTCGGCCTACGAGGACTCTGATGCAGAGGAATCTATCCCCTCGGCCTCCCCTCCTGAAGAACTTTCCTTTGGGGAGACCCTTCACTCTGAGAGAGCATTTCAAATGGCAGGGTCAGGAATTCTCTGATTCCAGGAAAAGATTGATGATGTGTACTCTGAGTCTAGTATAACCCCTGACACTCTTCCTCCGGCCCCTGTCAAACCCGATAGGTACTACAGGGTCCCGGACTCATATAATTTTCTTTACAAGGCCCACTCTGCTGATCCAGAAACTATTTCCCAGGGCCCTAAAGGAGTTGCAGCTGCCACTACTAAAAACCCACTCCCCTCTGAAAAGGAGTCCAGGGCTTTAGTGAGATGGGGTAAAAAAGTTTATACTTCTGCTACTCTTTCTATGAGGGCATTAAATTGTCAATTTCATATGATACAGTACCAAGAGTATTTGTTAGATGAATTGCATAAGAAACTGTCTTCTTCTGGACCCCTTGATCGCAAATCCCTTCAGGATCTGGTACATAACTCCCAGCAGGTTAGCAACCATTTCTTGCAGTGTGGTTATGATGCATTGGAAGCTTCATGTAGGTCAGCTATGACAGGTGCAGTCATACGTAGGCATGCTTGGCGGAAGGAACAATCTCTGCCAGACCATGTTAAAGCTAAGCTTCTGGATGCTCCACTGGAGAAGCAAAAGTTATTTGGTTCCACTGCTCAAGAGGTCTTAAAGAAATTTGAGGAAAAGGCAAAATCTGTACAAACAGTCAAAGATTTTCTACAAGTCCAACCACCAAGATTCAGCAGAAATTGGCCTACCAAGAATTGGTCCTTTCCGGACACAGAAAGATTTCAGAGAAGCAGGAACAGGCGTGCCAGAGGTAGAGGGCAAGCTAGAGGCTCCTACAGAGGCCGTCAATGGCAGCCTCCCAACCAGAGAGGTAGTGCAGGACCTACAACTGCTGCACAAGGACAGACTCAATGACTTTGCTTTGACTCTGCCAACCAGGGCTCAATTAGAAGCACCTTTGGGCTGAAAGCTTTCTTTATTCTCAAAAAATTTGCACAGCATTACAAGGGACAAATGGACACTGCAAATAGACAAAGGATACAGGTTCCATTTTCACACATTGCCAAAAAGAAAAGGCATGCCAGACCTGCCACCAAATCAAAGGGCAGAGGCTTTGAAACAAATCTCCAACTTAATACAAATGAGAGCAATAGAAAAGGTTCCTCTTTCAGAACAAGGCCAAGGATTTTATTCCAGACTATTCCTTGTTCCAAGAAAAGAAAATCAATGGAGGCCTATTCTCGACTTGTCCGCACTGAATACTTACCTCATTGTGCCAAAATTCAAAATGCTGACTCTACACCAACTCCTTCCCATGCTGGGCAAGGGGTCTTGGCTGGTGACTCTAGACCTCAAGGAGGCATACCTGCATGTCCCTACCAGACAAAGTTGCAGAAGACACCTCAGATTTCTTGCAGGGTCAGAGCATTATCAATTCTCAGCATTGCCCTTTGGCTTATCTACTGCGCCCAGAGTATTCACGAAATGCCTGGCATCAGTAATTGCACACTGCAGACTTCAGGGGATTCAAATATACCCATATCTGGACGACTGCCTTATACAAGCAGACAGCCAACAAACTTTAATAAAGGACTTGAATTATGCCATCCACCTACTGCAGGCCTTGGGATATACAGTCAACATTCACAAATCAAGACTTGTTCCATCCCAAAGAATAACTTTTCTGGGTGCGGATCTAGACACAACCACCCAAATGGCCTTTCTCACAGAAGAAAAACAAAGGCAACTACCGGATTACTTCAAGAATCTGACAAGACAAACTCGGCTGACTGCAAGGAAAATCCTGCAGGCCCTGGGTTACATGGCATCTTGCATTCTTCTGATTCCACAAGCAAGGCTGCATATGAGAAAATTACAATGGTACCTAAGGAGTTTATGGGCTCAGCACAGTCACAGCTTAGAAACTTTGATCCCACTCATTCCATGCCTCCAAAAGGAATTTCTGTGGTGGGCTCAAGCCAGCCAGTCGAACAGGGGGCTGTCCTTTAGCAAGCCAAGAGCCAGCCAAACCATTACAATGGACGCTTCAGACCACGGTTGGGGAGCACACATGGAGGGCAGATGTATTCAAGGACTTTGGTCACAAAAGGAGCTACGCATGCACATAAACCAAAAGGAAATGCTGGCAGTGATGCATGCAATCGAGGCCTTCAAACTCTTTCTGCATCAAGGTCACCTACTAATAAGGACAGACAACACCACAGTTATGTGGTACATAAGCAAGGAGGCACCCATTCCTACCCTCTTTGCAGACTGGCAATGAATCTATGGGAACTTTCCTTGAAACTCAATATACAGCTGCAGTCCCAGTTTGTGCCAGGGAAAGACAATATACTGGCAGACAGCTTAAGCAGAAATATCATGGATGCACACGAATGGATGTTGCACCCAGACATCTTTCTACAGATAACGCAATCATGGGGGTGGCCGGACATAGATCTGTTTGCCTCCCCCCACAATCATCAACTGAAGAAATTCTGCTCAAGGACATACCACCCACAAGCATGGAAAGTGGACGCCCTCTCTTTCAGCTGGAGAACTCTAACAGTGTATGCATTTCCACCTCTACCATTAATGACCAAGGTTTTACTGAAGATCAGAACAGAGCAGCCAAAAGTGATTCTGATAGCTCCCGACTGGCCAAGACAGCACTGGTACCCACTGTTAAAGAGCATGTCACGTACAAAACCATGGCATCTTCCTCTATGGCCACTTCTACTGACACAGCACAATTACAAAACTCTGCATTCCAACCTGAAATCCTTGCAACTAACAGCCTGGAAAATACCTTGACTCCTCCTCAGGATAAGCTATCCCAGAGAGTGAAAGATATTATGGAAGCTTGCCGGCCTACCACAAGGAAGGCATATTCAGCAAAATGGAAAAGATTTCACATTTGGAACACCACAAAGGGCCTAGATGCGACAGTGATGAACATGGCACATATCCTGGAATATTTGGCAGAAATGTTCCACAGTGGTCTGTCTCACTCTTCCATAAAAATTCATGCTTCAGCAATTTCAGCAGAGTACAACACTGATCCACCTGTCTTCTCTCATCCTCTCCTAAGACAGTTTCTAAGAGGAATCAAAAACATCAATCCTCCAAGGAAACCACCTCTACCTGCTTGGGACCTTAACTTCGTGTTGGAGAAACTAACACTGCCTCCCTTTGAACCAGCAGCATCTGCAGCTCTACAGTTCCTGTCTTGGAAGACTGCCTTCCTTCTGGCCATAACCTCAGCAAGAAGAGTATCTGAGTTACAGGCCCTAATGGCAGTACAGCCATTTCTTATTTTTCATCAGGACAGAGTTTCATTGAGAACAAATCCTACATTTTATGCCAAAGGTGGTATCCAGGGTTTCATTAAACCAAGCTATTTACTTGCCTACCTTCTTTCCAAATCCACAAAACAAAGGAGAGAAACTTCTGCACACCCTGGACATACACAGACAGTTGCGCTACTACTTGGACAGAACTAAAAGTTACAGAAAAACTGACCAGCTGCTGGTAGCATATGCTGCTGGTACACAAGGAAAAGCAATTTCCAAACAGACAATTTCAAAATGGATAGGGAATTGCATACGTTTTTGTTGCTCCTTTCATGGAAAAACTGTGCCAGCTAACATTAGACCTCATTCCACGAGAGCCACAGCCACCTCCACAGCCTTCTTAAGAGGGGTGGCTACCAAGGACATTTTAGAAGCTGCTACATGGAGCTCCGTGCATACATTTGCCAAGCATTACAATTTACCTTTATATTCCAGATCCAGAGCAGGCTTTGCTACGGCAGTCCTGCAGGGTATTTTAGCTACACCATCCTTTTCATAGGTCCTCCACCCCCAGATTTGCTATGGTATTCTACCCATATGTGATGACTGCAGATGCATCCTTGAAGGACATGGTACAGATGTTCGTCGTCTCCCATTGCTGCAGTCCTGACAAATGGGTACACCATCGCGAGACTGACGTAGTGTCAGTACAAATGCGCATGACCGACGCCATAACCTCAGTCTTTCTTGCCGCATGGTCCTAAGCAGAAGCAGAATTTGCTGGAATTGTCGGTTTTCGAGTTTCAGACGGAGACCAAGTTGGGCTCATTGGGGACATTTTGTTGTCTTTTTCTTGCCTCAGTGTTGACGGATGTCAGAAAAGTTAATAACTGTATTTTGTGGGAAACAGATTCCTCATAGGGATTACCATTCACTCTGCATTCCTTGTTTAGGGCCTGAGCACGACGTTGTTGGGTGTCGCTTTGTGCTACTTTTAATAAGCGCACTATTAAACGCCGGTTGGACTGTGCTAGGCTGGTGTTTGGTAAACGCTAATTACAACATGCCGGGATTCTCCGACGACTGGAAGAAAAGGTCCAAACAGGATGTCCTGTAGAACCACTGGCTGCTTCAGTGGCTCTTTCTGACAGTGTACCAGAGTGTCAAGGGGAGCCTTTGTTACTACAGGAGTGGCTTCTCCTGTGTTAGGCCAGGTGAGGGTGCTCCTCTGTTGTCTGTGGCTCCCTCCCTCATAGGGTGGTTAAGCCTCCTCCTTCTCAAGGCAAAGGCCATTCTAAGTCTGGTCCAACTCCTAGGAGGCACATGTTGAAGATGGCTGAAGATTTGATTACTTTAATTAGTTCCATGCCTCCTGAGAAGAGGCCCAGGTAGAGACAGAGTTGGAGGGTTTGGTTCAGTCTTCCAATGAGTCAGATTCCTCTGTGGAAGACCTTCAGGATTTCCTCCCTATTCTGATTCAGAGGCTGAGGATGCTTCTCCCTCCAGAAGATTTTTCTTTCTCTGAAACTTTGCATTCCATGAGGGAACATTTCAAATGGGAAGGCCAGGATTATTCTGATTCTCGTAAAGGCTAAGAGAATTTTGTTTTGCCTCAGCACAGGCCCTTGGCTATTCCCCCTGTACTGGATGTTGTTCAGGATGTATTTTCGGAGGCTGCCCTTAACCCAGATTCTCTGCCTCCTGCCCCTGTTAAACCAGATAGATACTACAGGGTTCCGGAAGCTCACAAGTACTTGTTTAAGAGCCCTAGGGCTGATCCAGAAACTATTTCTCAAGGCCCCAAAGGTGTTAAGGCTTCTGTGGTCAAGAATCCAGTTCCTCTGGACAAGGATGCTAGGGCCCTGGATAGGTGGGGTAAAAAGCTGTATACCTCTTCTACTTTGGCTATGAGGGCTTTAAATTGTCAGTTTCATATGCTCAGGTATCAGAATTATTTGTTAAGTCAATTGAAATGTAAAGTGGATGCTTTAGCTGAAGGTATTGACTGTAAGGAGCTTCAGGATTTAGTGCATGCTTCAGACCAGGTTGGTAAGCATTCTTTGCAGTGTGGTTTTGATGCTTTACAAGCTTCTTCCAGGGTGGCTGCTACTAGTTCTGTTGTTCGCAGACATGCCTGGCTTAAAGATCAGTCCTTGTCAGAGCATGTTAAAGCTCAATTATGGATGCTCCTTTGCAATCTGATGTTCTTTTGGCCCTCCAGTGGAATTAGTTTTAAAAAAATGGAGGAAAAGCTAAGTCTATGCAGACAGTTAAGGAATTTTTACAGGTTCAGCCCCTAAGTTCAATAGGAATTGGCCTGCTAAGGGATGGTCTTGTCCCTCTTCGGATTTTCATTCTAGGGGCAGGTCGTGATAGAGGTAGGGCTTCCTTTCAGGGCCCTGTTACTTCTAGGTCTTTGAGTTCTTCTACCCCTTCTGCTGGGGAGGGCAGGGGTCAGTCCAGCAGACCCAATGACCTGTCTTCAGCTGCCGGACTCTGCTTTGCTGGCAGCTCCTCTAGGAGGAAAACTGGGACTTTTCAAAAGGAATTGGCATTTGGTTACCCAAGACAAATGGGTGTTGGACATTATAACTCGAGGCTACAAATTTTATTTTCACACATTCGGATGTGCCTCATCAGCAAAGACTGGAAGCACAGGCACAGATTTCTTCTCTGCTCCAGTTGGGAGCAATACAGGAAGTTCCTTCAGAAAGGGGCACAGGGTTTTATTTTTCTTAGTGCCAAAGAAGGAAATACTTGGAGGCCCATTCTGGATTTATCCATTCTAAACACCTTTCTGGAAATTCAAATTCAAGATGTTAACACTGCAACAGTTGTTGCCTATGCTGGGCAGAGATCACTGGATGGTGACTTTGGATCTCAAGGAGGCCTATCTTCACATTCCTATCAGGCCCAATTGCAGGAAATTCCTGAGGTTTCGGACTGGGAATTTGCATTATCAGTTCTCTGCATTGCCCTTTGGCTTATCTACTGGTATTCACAAAGTCCTGGCTCCAGTAATAGCTTTTCTCAGACTAAAAGGAATTCAGATTTATCCTTATCTGGACGATTGTTTGATACTGGCTCAAGGCAAGCACAAACTACTTCGACATCTGCAGTATGTGATGACAGTTTTCAGATGCCTAGGGTATTCTGTGAACGAAATAAAGTCCAGTCTAGTACCCTCACAAGAGATGTGTTTTCTGGGTGTGAGACTGAATACAGCGACTCAGATGGCATTTCTACCCGGACAAACAAAGACATCTGCACCAATACTTCCTACAGCTATCAGTAATGTCCAGGCTGACTGCAAGGACAGTCCTTCAAGCCTTGGGGTTCATGGCATCTTGCATTCTAGTACTTCCCAATGCCAAACTGCATATGAGGAAGTTACAATGGTATCTCTTGGACTCAACACAGCCACGATTTGGACACTGTCATTCGGATTCTTCCTTGCATTCAGAAAGAATTTGTGTGGTGGGCTCAGGAATGTCACCTAAACATGGGACTCTCTGTGACCCAACCAGAGGCAAGTCAGATATTAACGACAGAGAGTCAGCCTGGGGTGCTCATTTCAAAGGAAAATGGATTCAAGACCTTTGGCCCCAGAGTTGCTTCACTTGCATATCAATATGAAGGAGATGCTGGCAGTTCAATTTGCCTTAAAAGCATTCAAGGATCTACTGACTGGTGTTGATTCAACGGACAACACAACTGTCATGTGGTACATCAACAAGTAGGGGAACTCATTCTTACCCTCTTTGCAGACAAGCAGTGCTGTTATGGGAAACTGCTTTGATCTGCACATCACCACAGTTTCTGCCAGGGGTACAGAATTGATGTTCTGAGCAGGCGAATGGTGGATCCCCACGAATGGAAGTTGGATCCTCAGGTGTTTCTCAGTTGACCATGGCTTGGGAACTCCAGACATAGATCTGTTCGCTTCTCCTCTGAATTTCAAACTACCTCTGTTTTGCACAAGGCTGTTTCATCCAGCCTGGAAAATAGATGCACTATCCTTCAGTTGGAGCAACCTTCACGGTATGCCTTTCCTCCTCTGCATCTTCTTCCAAAAGTCCTGTTGAAAGTCAGGAGGGACAAACCGCATGATCCTTATAGAGCATTGGTACCCTCTGTTGAGGAGCCTAAACCATGGATTCCTCACTTATTGTCTCAAGAAAACAATCATTTTCTCAATGTCAGGGTGCAATCCCTACACCTGACAGCATTCAGTTTTAGAGAATGAGGGCCTTCAGCTCCCTCAACAAGTTTTGATGTTCTTTGGAAGCCAGGCCCTAGTACTAAAAGTTTATGCTGATAAATGGAAGAGATTTTTCTTTGGAGTTCAGCTAAAGGCTTTGATGTCACATTGCCTGATTTGAATTGTACATTGCAATATTTGACTATGTTATTGGACAAGGGTTTGTCTTTCTCTTCTGTTAAAGTGCATGCTGCAGCTATTTCTGCCCACTATGATGGTGACCCTCTTTATTTTCACATCCATTGCTTAAACAGTTTCTTAGAGGGCAAAGAATATAAGACCCCACGGAGGGCTCCTACTCCTACCTGGGATCTTAATTTTGTTTTGGAAAAGCTGACGCTGCCTCCTGTCTTGAAGACTGCTTTTTATTGGCTGTTACATCTGCTAGAAGGGTATCAGAATAACAGGCTCTCATGGCAGTGGAACCTTTTCTGATTTTTCACCGACAGAGTTTCCTTGCGATTAATCCTACTTTTCTGCCTAAAGTGATTTCTAATGTGGCATTGAACCAATCTATACATTTGCCTACTTTTTATGCTAACCCCCAAACTGAAGGGGAAAAAGTTTTGCATTCTTTGGATGTGCATAGGCAGTTAAGATATTATTTGTTCAGAACCAAAGAGTTCAGAAGTTCTCAACAGTTATTTGTTGCTGTGACTTCACGGAAAAGCTGTCTCAAACAAACTATTTCCAAGTGGATTGGCCATTGTATTGCTTTTTGTTATTCTCATCATGGACAGGAGGTTCCAGTTGGGATCAGGCCTCATTTTACTAGGGCTACGGCCACATCTACTGCTTTTTTAAGAGGGGTAGCTACTAAAGACATTCTAGAGGCAGCTACCTGGAGTTCTGTACATACCTTTACAAAGCATTATCATTTGCCTCTTTATTCTAGGTCTAACTGCAGTCTTACAGGGCATGTCTGCAGCTCCTCCGGCTATTTAGTTGACCAACCTCCCTTTTTTTCCGTTGCTCTGGGATTCTACCCATTTGTCAGGACTGCAGCAATGGGAGACTACTTAACATAGTGCAGTTTTGTACCTACCATAAATGTAGATGTTCGAGGATCTCCATTGCTGCAGTCCAATTTTCCCTCCTCCTTCCCCTTTTCTTTTTAGATTGGGGTTTTGGGTGGTGGTTTTTTGCATTCTGACGCCTGAGGCAAGAAAGACTGAGGTTATGGCGCCATGCGATTTGTACTGACAATGGTGGGCAGCGGAGTACCCATTTGTCAGGACTGCAGCTTATTGTAGGTACAAAACTGTACTTTTTGTACCTACCATAAATGTAGATGTCCGATAGGTATGCATCTGCAGTCAGGTTTACCCTCCCTCCTTCCCCTCTGTGGTATTTCTTGGGTACTTACCCCTCTTATAGCTAGCTGGGGGGATCTATTATGGTGTATTTGTTTTTATATTACTGTGCATGTTTGGATTTTTAAAGGCATCTCTCCAAATTTAGCCTTCCTTTGAGGGCACCTGGCATCTGGGGCAAGAAAAACTGAGGAAGATGGCATTGGCTGATGCTTTTATACCCCAGGCGTTCTGACGTCGGGGAAAGTGCGACATCAGCCGACACCGGACCCAGACTTTGGAATCCGGCTGACCGAAGGGCTGCCTGAGGCAGGACAACCCATATGTGATGACTGCAGATGCATACCTATCGGACATCTACATTTATGGTAGGTACAAAACTGTACTTTTCCGTGCCCGGCCATCTACTTCCTGGGTGACCCCACCTGCGGATGAGCTTTATAAAGCTGATTGTGCTCTGTGCCTGGAAGGCCCCTGACAATGCAAAACATGTCCCCTGGAGGCCGGACAAAATTGTATCCATCCTCTAAGACCAGCCTAACTGGTCCAAGCAGTTGACTGTTGATTCCATGGTTGTGGCGGCCACCAAGAGAGAACTGGCAGAAGATGGTTCCACTCTCCATCCTCCGAACAGGGAGTCTCGGGCCATGGACACACTGAGGAAGAGGACCTGTGCTTCAGTGACCTTTGCCATTCAGTTGCTGAACTATCTGGCACACTTCACTCGTCTCCAAAGAGACTTGATTTCTGAAATGTCTACCTCTTTGGCAGGGGTACTGCCTGATGAGGTGCGTCACACTGTCGCCTCGCAGCTAGCTACCCTTGAGTCTATCTCAATCTCCTCGCATTTGATATGTCACATCACCGAGGGGGCAGCTCGAGCTGCCGCATCAGACATTGTCATCCGACGTCATGCTTGGATGCGTTTGTGTGATTTCACAGACCCCTTTAAGTCTTCTTCATCAGTGCGCCTGTAAACGAATCTGCACTTTTTGGTCCCGAAGTACGAGACACACAAGCACGAAGTGAGAAAGACTGAAAGACCTTGTCTGATGTGGTCATATGTTTTTCCACCCCCTAGAGGTCCTACTCCAGGAACCAGAAGGGAGGGAAATTGTAGTTCAAGAAATCCCAAGGATGTTTTCGTTACACTCTTGGTGAGCAGTCCCCCTAGGGGCAGAGGGGGCAACTCATCTGGAAGACGCCCCTTTCAGGGTAGAGGGGAGTCTGTGTAACCAGGGCGCTAGAGATTGCTTCTCTGGCCGACTCTACCAGCTCTTCTGAGCAGCGGCCCGATTGCTTTCCTCTGCACCTACCAGCCTGGCAACTTATTACTACCGATGTTTGGGTGCAGAGAATAATATCCAGATGCTACCAGATAACAGTTCGATTTAACTTCCAGAAACGTCAAATGAATCCCTGATGTGCCACCCAATCAGAGGGAGGTAGCAGCCTTAGAAATAAAAAAAACTGCTAAGAAAGAGTCATCCAACCTGTCCCGCCAGACCAGAGAGGATCTGGGTTTTACTCTAGGTTCTTTTTATTGCCAAAAAAGACAGGGAACTGGAGACCAATCCTGGATCTCAGCCTATTGAACAAATTTATAAAACCTCAAATTCCTGATGGTCACGGTACAGTCCATTCTCCCCTTTCTAGGGAAGGGACAACTGGATGTGCTCTATAGATCTCCAGTAAGTGTATTACCACATAAAGATGGATCAGCACTCCCGGAGATTTCTCCGCTTCCGGCTGGGAGCCGATCATTACCACTTCAGGGTACTGCCATTCGGTCTCTCAACAGCCCTCCGAGTGTTAACCAAATGTGTGGCAGTTGTAGTAGTTCATCTTCGACTACAAGGATTCCAAGTGTTTCCATATCTAGACGATTGGCTCCTTACTGCCTCAACCAGGAATCTTTTAACCCACAGCCTCTCTTACACTCAAGGCCTCGCTCTCCACTTGGGGATTACAATCAACGGGGACAAATCTCAAATGTTCCCAACAAAAACACTGGAATTCATTGGAGCGGTCTTCGACACAACATCCTGTCAAGCTTCCCTCCCTCATCACAGGCTTTTGAAAATAAGACACCAGATCCAAGCCCTCCTTCCACAGACCTCTATCCCAGCACACCTTGTACTACACCTCTTAGGCTCCATGGCAGCTGCCATTACCCTATTACCACTGGCGAGGTTGTGCATGAGAATATTACAGTGGCTCCTATTTTCACAATGGTCGATCTTAACCCACCTGCTCGACCACATGATACGTCTTACAAACCTTTGCAAGAAAGAAATGTTATGGTGAATGAAGCCAGAATCGAATCTTTGTTGTCTACCATTCTGTCTTCCCAGCCCAGGACCACGGTGACCACGGACACTTCCCTGTTTGGGGGGGCATTTACAGGGAAAGATGGTCCAAGGCATCTGGTCCCCCATGGAGGCCAATTTGCACATAAATGTCCTGGAACTGAGGGCAGTTCTCAACGTTGTATGTGTTCCATACATCCCTCCCTTCTGGGACCATTGCAATTTAATCGGACAACATGTCAGTCGTCTGGTGCATCAACAAACAAGGCTGGGCCAGGTCTTACCCCCCTGTGTCGGGAGGCAATGAGGATTTGGCACTGGGTGACAGCTTCCAACCACTTTCTTTTAGCAATGCACATTCCCGGGAGTTTCAACCTTATTGCGGACAATCTGAACAGGAACATCCTGATGCCTCGAGTGGTCCCTCAATCCTGTAATAGCAGATCGGATCTTTTGCCGCTGGGGCAAGGCCTTGCGATCTGTTTGCTTCGCCTTTAAACAACAAATGCAGAAGCTACTTTGCCCTGACCCCCCTCGGGGGAATCACCGAGGGAAGGTCTAACGCACAATTGGCCCCCGGGTCTACTATATGCCTTTCCCCCATTTTCCCTGATCCCGAAATTCCTCTAGAAAGCTCTAAGGTTGGGAAGCTAAGTGATCCTCATTGCCCCTTATTGGCCCCTTCAAGTCTGGTTTCCTTCCTTTCTTATGGCCTCATCTTTTTCACAGCTTGTGGATCCTGGATCAATCTCGGGGTCTGCTGTCTCATCCTCAGGGGTTGATTCACCCCAATCTCCACAGCCTCAAGTTCACAGCTTGGTTCTCCCACTTCCAGTGATTGCCAGGCTGCCTGATAGCTCTTCTCCCATCTGTGAGATTCTTCTGGCTTCACACAAACCTTCCACCAGAAAAATGTATTCTAGTAAATGGACTAGGTTCTCTACTTGGGCCAAAGATCAGAACATAGACCCTTTCTCTATGCCTGTTCAAAAGATCCTACAGTACTTGACTACTCTTCTACATGCAGGAGCCTCAGCATCGACATTCACTGTGCATTTAGCAGCTATCACAAATTTTCATGATGGATTTGATGATTCTTCTGTTATGTCACACCATCTGTGCAAAACCTTTTTGAAAGGAGTATTACATGTTAAACCTCCTGTCAGGCCTCCCATAGAACCCTGGGATTTTGAGCCGTCTGATTCATGTGATATAAAATTTTTATCATGGAAGACTGTACTTCTAGTAGCACTTACCTCAGCGAGAAGAGTATCTGAGTTACAGGCTTAGAGTGTCGAGACCTTACTTGAGCTTCCACAGGGATAGTGTCCCTTCGTACTGACCCTTCCTTCTTACCCAAGGTTATTTCTGGATTTTCAATTAACCAGTCTGTTGACCTGATGTTTTTTTCCCTTAGCATTCAAACAGAGGGGAGTATCTTTTGCACACCCTTTATGTTTATAGTCAACTTCGTTTTTATTTGGACTGGATTAAATCTTTCAGGAAAACAGATCAGTTGTTTGTGGCCTTTGCAGGACTCAGATTAGGTAAACCTGTCTCCAAAGTGACTCTCTCCTCCTGCCTTAGAAACATCATTACCTTCATCTACCATCAAAATAAACTATCCTTACCTTCCAGAATAAAGGCTCATTCTACTAGATTGATGGCTACTTTCTGTAGCTTTTCATTCCAGAGCTTCTATGAATGATATCTGCACAGCAGCCACTTCAACAAGACCTCATACCTTTATCCCTCATTACAAATTAGATTTGGCCTCCAGGGGATGAGCATCCTTTTGTTCTGTGGTGCTCAGGAGTATCCTTCCTTAGGGCCACCCAGGACTCTAGTAGCTGGGGACTCAGTCCCATCAATAAGGAATGAATAAAGATTTACAACATCAGATAAAGAAATTGTGTCCAAGTTCCATCTTGTATATCTTTATTCATTACTTCCCCCCCTCCTTCCCCTGCCTGGACTCCTGGTGGACTTTAGGAACTCCTGGTTAAGGTATTTGCTCAGACAGAGCCTCCTACTGTCTCTCTTACTATCTCTATAATATAGGGGCAGGCAAACTCTATCTGAAGAGACTGAGAGAGGGGTATTATGGGTAGGTCTTGGCTGAGAGTTTTTGGCTGGTGTGAGCTTGGAAACGGCCTTGTCAGTTTCGAGGACGGAACCGAAGTTCTTTCAATAATGGAGTAAAGATCTGCAACACAGATGGAATGTTATGGTAAGACATAAATTTTTTTCTATTTAATGGGACTTTTTTCTTACAACAGGTTGGCGTAGCAATGGGCACAGCATGTGCCAGTAGCTACGCCAACCTTGCTTTAGCTCAGTGGGGAAAAGAATGTGTTTTTGTGAATAACTACGCCCTTTTTTAATATGGTATATATATTTTTTGTAGACTGTATTTTTATTTTATGGAAAGGGACTTAACAACTTTTACATTTCATTGATTTCTTACATACTATGACTTCTTTCCTGAAGTTTTCTGTTAAATATTCTAAACAGAATACCGATTTTTTTTTTTTTTTTTTTTTTTTTTTTTGGATGCAAGTATTTGCAAGACTGATTACGGCGGGCTAAGCAGGAGTATTTATAGGAAGGAAACTAGGAAAAATGCATACCTTCATAAAAATAGTATGCACCCACAACATACATCCAAGAAATGTTTTTGAAATCACAATTTCTTAGACGCATGAGACTACATAACAATGAATGACAACTACAAACAGCGTTCAATAACTTAAAGCTTGATTTTCTAGCTAGAGGATATAATGAGAAAGATATTAACTCATGCATAGATTCAGTATTAGAAAGGGAACATGTGGGGAAGCCCTATTTTTCAGAGAAAGTTCCCTATAGTAACACTGAGCATCAGGTTAAAACTCTAGCTAAATCTAAGAAGAACAGCACTAGAGTTCCGTTGACTTTCTCCAGTGATATAGGGGCAGTCTGTGATATAATTAAGAAACATTGGAATATTTTACATGCTAGTGATGAGCTTGGCGAGTTGATTACAGATGTACCACAATTCTCTCTCAAAAATAATGCATCTCTAAAGAGGCATCTCTGTTGTAAGATACATGGATGAATGCAGGGTATTTCATCACAAAGACAAAGTACATATATTTGTCGGTACTGTAATATATGTAAATATATATACACCCAGGGGCCACTTTTGTTCATACTCAGCTACGATATTCCATAGATTTATGCTTATATGCTGATTGTTCCTCTGAAAATGTAGTTTGTTTCAGTACCATGTGTGGTGCCTGTTACATAGGTAAGACTAACCGCACATTCAGTGAATGTATACAGGAACATATTCGAGATATTAGGAATAAAACAGAAACAAGTGCCTTAGCAAAACATATCTTGACTTCAGGTTCCCAGCACGTTTAAATGTTTTGTTTTAGAGCTGTTAGATGAAAGTGAGAATGGATTGAATATGATTATTAGAAATGAATCTTGCGAACAAAAATGGGTTTTATATTTCCAAGCTGATAAATAACCTGGCTTAAACGAAGCAGTATCCTTAGCCTTTCTTGTATACCTGTCCCTTTAAGCATTAGGTTGTTTTTGTCTCATTACTATTAATTAATTGCTTACTTTTGCTGTCTCTTAATTGGTTGTTTTTTATTTAAATTTGTCCATTTTGCCTCTTGTAACTGTCTGATAAGAAGTCTTGTACCTTGAAAGCACTTACCAGCTGTTTTATTTTAACAGTTTTTATTCAACTTACTTGAGACTTGGCTCTGATTTGAACCTCTGGTTGGATGGCACTCACTTTTCCAGGTTAATTGCATTAAAGTCCAGGAAGCATTGTGCCTGTGAGTTTGAGGCAGTGCAAGTTTCCTAGTCTATAGAGAGGTGGGTAGTTGGCCATGACTAGGGTGTTTGGATGGTGAGGACCTCTAGTAGGTTTAAGTAAGAGTTGTGAGAGTCTAGGGACAAAGTGACCTGTAGCTAGCCATGATATGGTGATGAAACTTACTACTGTGACTTTCTCGTGGATGAGCTTCATGGTATCATCCTGTTTAACCAACTTAGAGATATGTTTGCTGCTAATGTAGATTGAAACACTGCCACCTTTGGTTCCAATCTGTGCTATTGTTTTAAATGTGTGGAAGGCACTGTAGCCTTGTACTGCTGGAGTACTTCCTGCGGATTTAAAACAAGTACATACATACAAATATTTGAAATCCGTGGTGGTGCAGCGGTAGTGTTGTTGCCTCACAGCAAGAGGTTCTCCCGTTCGATTCTTGGCTGGAGTGTGGGGAGTGCCTTCTGTATGGAGTCTGCGGGTCGAGTAGCATTCTGAAAGACATGCGTGAATGGGCGAGCCTTCGTTGAAGGTCGGGCGTCGAGCTGGCAACTCGGCACCATGAAAATCTACTGCCAGTCATTAGCAGAGTGGAGTTCCGCTGTGGCGACCCCTAACCGGGAAAAGCCTAAAGACACAACAACATACATACAAACATTTCAAGCACGGGCATTAATGCCCTTCTAACTTATGAGTGTACCAAAACAATTGTTTCCATAAGTGTCCGGGTTGTTCTTAAAAACATCTAAATTGGTACTTGCTTTAATGTAATTTGGTAGTCTGTTCCATGCATCAGCTTCTCTGTCAACCAAGTAGTATGCTTCTCATTCATATAGAATCTCCTACATATGTTGTCTGATGATTCTCTAGTACTTTTTGAAAACCCCTAACATTCACTGAGGTAGTTGTCTCTAAATGCCCCATATACTTGAATAAGATCTCTTAGATGTCTATAAGAGCCAGTGTAGAAGTTCAGATATTTTAGTCATTCATAATTTAAATTTTCATATCCATGGACGCACTTAGTATATTTCTGCTGTACACTTTTCCAGTTTACTCATGCTTGTTTTCTTAGTGTTTCCATATTGTTATACCATACTCAAGTTCAGATCTGATGTAACTGACAAACAATGACTTCATCATTTTTGATTTCCTAGACTTTATAATTATTTTTATACAATCTGCAGTTCTGTAACTATCATTAAATAATTGGTTGATGTGATTAGAAAAACTCATAGCTGGATCTACCCATATACCAAGGTCCTTAAATGAGTCTACAGTTTGTCACTGTGTGCTATATTAAATTCACCTTTCAGTAGGTCTCCCAAATCTCATATGCTTAGTGTTTGATGTATTTATCAACATATTATTCACCTGTGCCCAAGTGGTCAATTTAATATCGGTAATGCACATAATCAGTTTACCTAATTTCAGGTAATCTGCATATAGTAAACCAAATCAACCAAGCTGGAACAGCAAGTAATGACCTCCAAAAAATAGCGTATCAAAGATTTATTTATACAAGACTTCATCAGAATACAAAAAGTAAAACAATGCCAATCTTAAATAGTTAGTACATAATTAAAAAACAACACACCCTAAATTGAATAATGACTATTGCAGTTTGTGTTAAAGCACCAGTATAATTTTCACAATAAGTGAAGAGAAACACTGAAAACATTTAATGTTAATAAAATCATTAATCCCCGGAGGGCATCAGACCGCAACCTGATCTGCCAACTAGTTTCTCTCTGCATCAAATAATTCTTAAAATCACCGTCTCTTAGGTCCTTATGGCAGACCTCAAGAACAGAAAACAGAAACTTTTAAAATTTGGACATTTTGTAGAATGTTTGTATAAAGCGTTTTTTAATGCCATATATGTGTTCTCTCATCCTAACCTTCAGTTGTCTAGTTGTCATACCAACATAATAAGCAGTGCATGATGAACATAGTGCAATGTATACAACACCTTTGGTACAGCAATCTACAAAACCAGGAACTGTATAAGTTCTATCAAAAGAAGCCACTGTAATAAAGGGTCCTACGGAAATATACCTGCACATGTTGCAACAATTGCAACAGTGCATACCCCTCTTCCTCGTAAGTGCTGTATTTTCCTTTTTATCTTTAGTGTCCCCATGTTCTAAAATCTTTTTGATGTTAAAATCACTTCTTTGCACAAAAAAAGGTTGGTCGCCTAAAACACTAAAGATGTCAGAATTCCCTCTAATAACCCTCCAATTCTTTTTTAACAAATTCTTGATGCGATAACTATCAGAGCTCATACGTAATGAACATACCAAATTGGCGTTAACATGTCGGTTGTTCCCCTTCTCAAAATCAAGTAAGCTTCACCGAGTAATGCTTAACAAAGGCGGATAATGTGTATCCCGTTTACTCAAAATCTCACCTACAGTTTGCTCCAGCATTACTTTGTCATACCCCCTTTCTACAAATAGTAATGTAATAAAGTTAAACTCAACCTTTAAATCAACTTTGAAGTCATGCGACTGGCTCTGATATATTGCCCTCTTGGGATGTTGTTAATTACATGCCTAGGGTGTCCACTGTTAAAGTGGAGGTAACTAAATGTCTTTTTTCTAAAGATTCGACTGTGAAATCTCTTGTCTTTTATGTCCCACTCTAGACACACGTCTAGAAAATTGACCCGGAGCCCACTAGAGCCCCTTACAAATTGCAAGTAGTGAGACAATGAATTGGCCTCAACAATAAAAGTGTCCACCTTGGTTGAATCCCCCTCAATGATAAAAATTAAATCGTCCACAAAACGGGCGTAAACAATATATTGTATTTGGTGGTCAATAAGGAATAAATTGATGTTCCCACCATGTTAAAACTAAATTGGCATAAGCAGGTGCTGCAGGTGACCCCATGGCTACTCCCCTTCTTTGTCTATAATAGACCCCATCAAATAGAAAAAAATTGTTGAATAAAATAATTTCTAAAAATCTACAAACCAAAGAAACACAGTCATTGTGGAAATCTGATCCCATTGAACTTAAAAGGCTTCGCACTGCTTCAATGCCTTCTGAGTGAGGAATACTAGTAAACAGGGAAACAACATCTAATGTAAATATGACGTGTTTCTCTGGGTCAAATGATGTATTAGAGAAAAAAGAAGAAAATCTGCCTAAAAAATGCCATGAATCACGCAAATAAGATGGTTCTTTGGTGACAATGGGTCCCAACAAAGCATCAATAACAAGGGCCAAACCCTCAGTAACAGAATGCGGGGAAGACACTATTGGTCTAAAAGGTGGATGTACCAAAGATTTGTGGGTTTTTGGTATCCCAAAAAGAACACCTATCATGGGCTGTTCAACAACACAAAAATCGTACATTTCATGACTGATGTCCCCTGACATCAATTATAGTACTGAATGAATTTGTCGATAACAACGATGGATGTTTAATAATGAAACAACTTCATATTCATCCTTGTTGTTAAGAATGTCATTCAACCTCTCCCTGTATTCATCTTGCTTCATGACAACTATGTTGCCCCCCTTGTCGCTCTTCATGAACCTAAAAACCTTTGACAGTTCTTTTAAATTCATTAAAGCTTTCCTTTGATCAGATGTCAAGTTATGATGGAATCTAGTTTTAAAATGACCAGAATCTGGATTTAACATATCATAAACATCTTGCGTACAGATCTCTTCAAACACCCTAATGGTATGATGTAATGGAGGAGTGTAACTAGATGGTTTGCTAAAAAACTTTTCACTATCAGAAAGGTTATGCAATAAATAAAATAAATTAAGTTTCCTCGTGTATTGCTTGATATCTATAACTGTCCCTACGTAATCAGCAGAAGAACTAGGAACAAAATTCAAACCCATTTTCAAAACGAAATTTTCATCATCTGAAAAAGAATGGTCAGTTAAGTTAATAACTCTAAAACTGTCCAGTGTCGTCCCTAAGTCTCCTCCCCTGAAGACTGAGACCCCAGGAATGTCCGACTCCTTGTCAAAACAGTCTTTGTACTGGTTTGGTTCCTCCAGTTGAAAAAAGAGGAAACAGAGGCCGCAGGAGCACAAGCTGTGGAACCCGTCTTGGTTTTAACTGTTTTTGTCTCTTTGGGTACAGAAGGTAAATCACCCTCAACTACAACAACCTGACCTTCACCAGGTGTAGTTGAAACAGAAACAGTGGTCTCGATGGGTAAATTGTTGTCGTAATTATTATTGGGACCCGATGTAGCCGCTTTCACCGGTTGATTAACGTTGTCTGGTGTAACCAGAATTAACCACATTAGAAAATAAAGTTCTATTATTACTGTTGTAACCCTGCGGTTTGTAGGTTTTGTTAGGTTTGTTCGAACCCTGAAAGTTAGTAAAAGCAGAATTGTCCTTATAGGAAGCTAAATCGCGTTCTAGTTTCGATTGCTTCCTATTAATGTTGTCAGAAGAATACTGGTCTACTTCAACAGTCACTTTATCCAAAAACTCACCAAAGTCCTGTTCGCCAAATTGTTCTTTGAAAAAGGTTTCGATACCAATAATTTCATTCATGAGAAACTCTTTTTTGACAGAATTGTTATCAATTAACAGTTGTAAAAATCGTAACCCAGCATCATTGAAAAATGAGACTAAGGTATCGAAAAATGGTTCACCGGAAAAAACACCATTAGGGCATTTAAAGAAGCGTAGACCCTTCGGTACAATTCGTAATTCAATACACCTTGTAAAATAACAGTTTTCTAAATCAATTGAGTTGTACCTTTTCAGTAGTTTTAATAACTGGTCCCTCTTGGAATGAAAATCAGAGCCTTTATAGATGTTTTCTGTTCCTTTGGAACAACCCAAACCACTGAAGGGATTCTCAAAAGATGTTCAAACGTCGCTCGACCAATAGTGCGCTGGTTGTTTCCGTTAGATACATTTCCTAAGCGTGAAGTTTTACCAAGATCAATGACAGTATCTAATTCGTGAAACGAATCAGTCAGGCTTGAAGTTTTAACTTTAGAAGCATCCAATTCGTGAAAATCTGCATATAGACTGTAGAACACTTTAGATGAAAAAGCTAGGTCTGAAAGCTATTATCTAAACAAGTAAGGGCCTAGGACAGGACCCTGTGGGACACCTTGACTATAACCAAGGATTTCACCTGTCCAGTTGTACGATACTTGCCATGTCCTGTTGGTAAACCATGGAGCAATCCATCTTATCAAGAGTACATCAATACCTAGTTTGTTCTAATTTCTTGATCATTATTTTGTGTATGACCCTGTCAAATGCTGAAGTTAAGTCCATATAAATTACACCGCAGCACAATTTTTCATTCATAGCGGTTACATTGCTATAGAACATCATGTTACAGGCGTTAATAGATCTATTTTCAACATAAGCATGCTGATATATGGTTTCAAGTCCCAGCCTATCCAGTTCTGACAGTAACTTATCCAATATTGCCTTCTCCATTATTTTTCCACAACATGAAAGTAGACTTGAGGGTCTGTATGACTCTGGGTTTGTCCTACTTTGCTTTCCCTTAAAGACGGGTTTAATGAGCTCATGTCTCCAATCTTGAGGAATCTCCCTATATTTATATGACCTAGTGAGTAATAAATGCAATGGTACGGTAACGTCTTGTTGAAGTGTTCTCGGGTCATTGTTACTTATTCTGTCTCCTCCCTGTGCTTTGTTTGGATCCAGTTTGAGTAGTTCTTTTTCAGTATAATCTAATTTGATTCCAGTATCTGGGTTTTCCTGGATGTCAATAGGACAACTTATTACCACCCGTTTTGTGGAGCCAAACTGTTTTGCATAGTATTCTGTAAATATATTTTAATTCTTTTGTCTGAGAATAAATTTTAGAATCTGCACACAGTTTATCAATTTGTATGTCTTTACTCCTTCCACATCTTGTTTGTGTGTAAAAAGGTTTCCTGTTATGCTCAATATCTTTATATAAATTTTCTTGAAGTTTTTTTTTATCTTGTCTCACACTGTGCTTAATCTTTGTCCACCTTGTTTATTTCAGTTTCAAAGTTGTAGCTTGACCTCCCTTCCATTTCTTATATTTTTTCCTCTCACCTTAATCAGATATGTTGTTCTTATGGAAATGTATCCCCCCAGACGTATGTCTAGATCCCGATAACATTTTTTATTTTATTTTCGCTCTATTTCTCTTTCAAAACTTTCCACATTCCATCTGCCATTTTTCCACTGAACTCCTTACTCCAGTTAGTTTTACATAGTGACTGTTTTGTTTCCATATTATCTGTAATTAACCTTCTGTGCATTGGTTTAAATTTCCGGTTGGCAGAATTATCTAGCAACAAATTAACCTTTGTAACCCCATGATCAGTGCATATCAGTGGTGGTAAAACTTAACTTGAAGTAATGGTAATTCCTTTAGGAACACACAATGTCTAGTACGTTCTGTCTAGTGGTAGGTATTTTACAATCTTGAAACCTGTTTTGCAGCAGAAATGCCTGCATCCTCTGCAGTGAGGAGGGCTTTGAAGGGTGTGGAGTTTTTTTGTCAAGGTTCCTAGCATTGAGCAGTAACACCTTAAGGTTGCTTAGAGACTTTTTTTTTTTTTTGCTATGTTAGTAGTTTTCTCTTTTTTCTTTTAGCATTGCCTAAAAAGGCTCTGTGGTGGTGGTGGATGAAGTTTTAACCAATATCCAAAAGCCTAGGGGGGTGGGTAGGTGCAGCTAATCCATGGCAAAGCAACCTGATCTGTAGACCATGTCCTCCCATGCTGACCTATATGGATTCCCTCAGGACTGACACCAGAAACTAAGCCAGTTATTAAAATCAGTTGGTTTTATGTTCGTGCTGTGGCATTATTCTTGGTGAAGGTAGAATTCTGCTTAGTGCAAGGCTTGCACCTGTCTGTGGTACATATTTTGAGGGAGCCATTATGTCTCTCTCCATATAGTCCGGTAAAGTACATCTCAGGTCATTTACACTAACATGGACTGTGATAGAATCATTTTGGTACCTGGGGTGCAGTGACTTCAATGTATGTATGATTTTACAGATCCTGGCCCCAGAGAGGCAACTAACAGTTACCTTCTCCTTGTCAAACCTGGAGATCTGGGCATGTCTATCGTACATTTGAGTCCCCAGTGACAACAGTATTAGGTAAAGTGTATGCTTGCCTTTTGGGCTTTGTTCTTGAGGGACCATTGGGTGTAGGTTTATGCGAGATGTTTGGTATTTCTTTCTGTGTGCGTTTTAATGATTGCTGAAGAGCAGTGTTGCGTTTAGGTGGCTTTGGTGGCCTTTGATATTTGGAAAGGTTTCTTTTATGTGCCACAGCATAAGACAAAACTATGACTGTGTTGAGCAGTATGTGTGAGGGATGTGGTGTGGGTATTCTTAATATTAATATCCTCATTTGTATGCAAGATTTTTCCCTTCAAGGAAGTTCTGTATTTACCTGTCTTGCATATGTTTTATTTTTTATTTATTTTTTTTAATTAACTGGTTGTCTGAGGACATGACTGTTACTACACTGTATGTAATAAGCTGGCTGTTTGTAAGTAAGAACGGTGTTTTAACGGATCTCCTAAGATAGTTTCTTTGGTTAAAGGCAAGATGTTATGTAGTGCTATTCTGTACACAAACTAGATGTCCTTCAAGGATGCATCTGCAGTCCTAACAAATGGGTTGTCCTGCCTCAGGCAGCCCTTCGGTCGGCCGGATTCCAAAGTCTGAATCTGGCCTCGGCTGATGTCGCACTTCACCCGACGTCATAGCTGCTTGGGTATAAAGGCATCAGCCGACGCCATTTTCCTCAGTCTTTCTTGCCGCGCGGTGCCCGAAGCAGAAGCTTGTTCGCAAGTGCCGGTCGGTCAGATCCAGAGATTTCAGCGTACCGAAGACTTCTAAAAAGCTAAGTACCCCATTGGGGACTCTTTCTTGCCTCAGCCGATGTCAGACAAAGTAAATTATTGTTTAACTTGTGGGAAACAAATACCTCATAAGGATTTCCACTCTTATTGCCTTCCTTGCTTAGGCCCAGACCACGACGTATCAGCTTGTTTAGCCTGTGCTTCCTTCAACCGACGGACTCTCAGACGTCTGTCGGAGTTTGCCGAAGAGTTTTTTGGCTCCACTTTTACATATAAAATGCCGTCGGAGACTCCGACTACTCATTTAGCTAGAAAACGCAAAGAAAAGGACCGACACTCGCGGCCCGTGGTTTCAGCTGAAACCACGGTTAGGCCTACCGCGAGTGTCTCGGTTTCGGCTGAAACAGAGACCTCTGTTCTCCCGTCGGCCGAAAGCATGCCTCCGATAACCGAGGCCACACAGGCCATGGCTGAGTCGGCTACAGAAATTCCTGCTGAAGTAGCAGGCACACAAGAGTTGTCTGACACTATTCCGTTGGACATCTCTACTCCTGCACGTGGGGCAGCTAGACCCCCTGCTTCTATGTCTATCAAGGCCTTTTCCAGGGCTAAAGCAGCCAAACTTTCCAAGGCCTTACCTTCAAAAGCTCCTTCTCACAGGCCTACATCAAGTTCCCAGATTCTCAGCCTTGCTGAGGACCTTATTTCTCTGATCAGGGGAACCCAACCTCACCCAGACAGGGCCTCACAACCCCCTCCTGAAAAGAGGCCTAGGACTGAACCCCCTGAACCTCTGTCCTCTGACTACTCCTCGGATGGTTCAGATGTATCGGACCATCAGGAAGGCCCGTACTCACCTTATGAGGATTGTGATGCAGAAGACTCCATTCCTTCTGCCTCACCTCCAAAAGAATTTTCTTTGGGCAAACCTTACACTCAATGAGGGAACACTTCCAATGGCAGGGTCAGGATTTTTCTGATTCCAGGAAAAGGCTAAGGACTTTTTTACACTTACCACAGCATAGGCCTTTAGCCATTCCACCTGTACTATCAGTTGTTGATGATGCATACAATGATGCCAGCACTGCCCCTGATTCTCTTCCCCCGGCCCCTGCAAAGCCTGATAGATACTACAGGGTCCCGGATTCTCACTACCACTTGTATAAGGCTCATGCTGCAGACCCAGAAACCATTTCTCAGGGCCCTAAAGGTGTTGCAGCTGCCTCTGCCAAAAACTCACTACCATCTGAAAGAGAATCTAGAGCATTAGAGAGATGGGGTAAAAAGGTTTATACATCTGCTACTCTTTCTGCCAGGGCTTTAAACTGTCAATTTCACATGATACAGTATCAGGAATTTTTTTTAGATCAGATGAATAAAAAGCTGGCCTCCCCAGAACCTTTAGACCGTAAGTCCCTTCAGGATTTGGTACACAACTCTCAGCAGGTCAGTAATCATTTCTTAAAATGTGGCTATGATGCACTGGAGGCTTCATTTAGATCAGCTATGACTGGAGCAGTGATTCGAAGGCATGCCTGGTTAAAAGAACAATCCTTACCAGACTGTTAAGTCTAAACTTCTGGATGCCCCTATGGAGAAACTAAGTTTGTTTGGCTCCCCTGCACAGGAGGTTCTAAAGAAAGTGGAAGAAAAAGCAAAATCTGTCCAAACAGTAAAGGATTTTTTGCAGGTCCAACCTCCGAGGTTTAACAGAAATTGGCCTTCAAAGAATTGGTCCTTTCCAGACACCTCCAGAGCGCAGAGAGGCAGAAATAGACGCCCAAGAGGCAGAGGTCAATCTAGGGGTGCCTACAGGGGTCGTCAGTGGCAACCTGCCAACCAAAGAAGTGCCGCCACAGCTGCGACTACAACCACTTCTACAGGACAGACACAATGACTTGGCTCTGATTCCGCCTACCAGGGAACAACTGGAAGCACCCTTGAAAGCTAGCTTTATTCTCAAGAAATTGGCATTGTATTACAGGAGACAAATGGACTTTACAAACAATAGACAAGGGCTACAGGTTTCACTTCCACACTCTACCAAAAGAGAGGAATGCCAAACCTTCCACCAAGCCAGAAATCAGAGGCTCTAAAACAAATCATCAGTTTACTAAGGATGAGAGCAATAGAAAAGGTACCATCTATGGAACAAGGCCAAGGATTTTACTCCAGACTATTCCTTGTACCAAGAAAAGAAAATCAATGGAGGCCTATTCTCGATTTGTCCGCACTGAACACATATCTCATTGTTCCAAAATTCAAAATGCTGACCCTACAGCAACTTCTTCCCATGTTGGGCAAGGAGTCTTGGCTGGTGACTCTAGATCTCAAGGAGGCATACCTGCACGTCCCTATACGACTAGATTGCAGAAGACACCTCAGATTTCTTGCAGGATCAGAGCATTATCAATTCTCAGCATTGCCCTTTGGCTTATCTACTGCGCCCAGAGTATTCATGAAATGCCTGGCATCAGTAATTGCTCATTGCAGGCTTCAGGGAATTCAAATCTACCCATACCTGGACGACTGCCTAATACAAGCGGACAACAAGACAAAATTAATAAAGGATTTGGCCAATGTCATACAACTGCTGCAAGCCTTGGGATACACAGTCAACATACAAAAGTCAAGACTAGTGCCATCCCAAAGGATAACGTTTTTGGGTGCAGAACTGGACACAATAACTCAGATGGCTTTTCTCACCGAGGAAAAACAAAAGCAACTACCAGTCTGTTTCATGGCATTAACAAGACAAACTCAGCTTAGAAAGTCCTGCAGGCCCTGGGTTACATGGCATCCTGCATAATATTGATCCCACATGCCAGACTGCATATGAGAAAGTTACAATGGTACCCAAGGAATGTATGGTCTCAGCACAGACACAGTTTGGAAGCCCAGATACCAATCATTCCATGTCTGAAAAAAGAATTCCTGTGGTGGGCTCAGGCCTGTCAGATAAACAGAGGATTGCCTTTCCACAAACCACATCCAAGGCAGACCATCACCACGGACGCCTCAGACCTAGGCTGGGGGGCGCACATGGAAGACAAGTGTATCCAAGGCCTATGGTACAAGATCAGCTGAATCTACACATAAATCTAAAGGAGATGCTGGCAGTGAAACATGCAATCGAGGCATTCAGACCATTCATCCAGCAAGGACACCTGCTGATAAGGACGGACAATACCACAGTCATGTGGTACATCAACAAACAGGGAGGCACACATTCATACCCTCTATGCCGGATGGCAATGGACCTGTGGAACCTGGCCCTGAATCTCAACATCCAACTGCAGGCCAGATTTGTACCAGGAAAAGAGAATTCACTAGCAGACAGCTTAAGCAGAACTACCACGGATGCTCACGAATGGATGCTGCATCCAGATATTTTCAAAACCATAACACAGAAATGGGGAATGCCAGAGATAGACCTGTTTGCCTCCCCACACAACCACCAACTGAAGAAATTCTGCTCAAGAGTATACCACCCACTTGCCTGGAGGGTGGACTCCCTTTCTTTCAGCTGGAAGGACCTGACAGTATATGCCTTTCCACCTCTTCCTTTGATGTACAAAGTTCTACTGAAGATCAGAGAGGAACAGCCAAAGGTAATTCTGATAGCTCCAGACTGG
Source organism: Protopterus annectens (assembly GCF_019279795.1). Lineage (NCBI taxonomy): Eukaryota > Metazoa > Chordata > Ceratodontiformes > Protopteridae > Protopterus > Protopterus annectens. The sequence goes on along the minus strand of NC_056751.1, from coordinate 107,188,812 downwards.
CCAAGGCAACATTGGTACCCGCTATTGAGAAGCATGTCTCGGACGCATTCATGGCATCTACCTCTGTCCTTTACTTCTAACGCAGAACTACAAGACCCTGCATCCAAACTTAAAAACACTGCAGCTAACTGCTTGGAAAATTGCATAAAACAAAACCAACTTGATTTATCTCAGAGGGTTAAGGACATTATCCTGGAGGCTCGCAGACCCTCCACAAGGAAAACATATTCAGCCAAATGGAAAAGATTCCTCATTTGGAGTGCAAAAAAGGGAGAAAATGTCTCACTAGCAAACCTGCCACACCTCCTGGAATACTTGGCAGAACTGTTCCACAATGGCCTGTCCTATTCTTCCATCAAGATACATGCATCAGCAATTTCAGCAGAGTACAGCATGGATCCTCCGGTCTTCTCTCATCCTCTCCTCAGACAATTTCTGAGAGGGATCAAAAATGTAAAGCCTCCAAGGAAACCACCTTTGCCTGCATGGGATCTCAATTTTGTGCTAGAAAAATTAACACTTCCCCCTTTTGGACCAGCAGCAACAGCAGACTTACAGTTCTTATCTTGGAAAACTGCCTTCCTGCTAGCAATCACTTCAGCAAGAAAGGGTATCTGAGTTACAGGCATTAATGGCAGTACAGCCTTTCCTTATCTTCCATCAGGATAGAGTGTCTCTGAGAACCAATCCTACTTTTATGCCAAAGGTGGTATCCAGGGTATCCTTGAACCAAGCTATACATTTACCTACATTCTTCCCCAACCCACAGAACAGGGGGGAAAAACTACTACACACCTTGGATGTGCACAGACAACTGCTGAGTCATCAGCTACCATACAGGGCACTAACTGCTGCTGCATGGTGGCTAGCTCAGCACAAACTCACCTGATGTATAGCAGAGGGGGAAAAAAGCTTAATTGACTCCTATGTCCTATAATCAGCAGTCAATCACACTTTGAATTCCCTGAAGTGCTTCCCAACTCAGAGCGACCAGGTAAACACTTTCTGCCACAAGATGAATGATCCTGGAATTGCTTAATGTAAAAGCACAGCAGTAGTATATCTCAAGTGCAGATTAAACAGACTACCACCAAACTAAGCCCCTGGCTAATTCACCCTATTGCCAGGTGATCTGGAGGCAAACAGAAATCGAAAAAGCCAAAAAAACTCCCAGAAATTATAGTTTTTGCCACAAAATTAAATGCTTTAAAAAGGTTCAGAAACAGTAGCTACCACTGTAAAAAGCAAATACAAGTGCGTAAATCGAGAATGTTCTTATCTTGGCTTCTGTGGCTATGGATGCAGTTGAAACGCTTCAAAAGTGATTCAAAGCTTTGAAAGCACAGGGCCTCGCAGACTCTCATAATGTATAGCAGAGCAAAAAGCTTGAAAATTGACTCCTGTGCCCTGTAGCCTAGATTTATGGGGGCAAGAGCTGTTCAGAGGGGCTGTCATTTAGGTATCCTTTAGGATTTCTTATGGCCTTTCTAACATTGTGGCTGTGTGAACATTTCTGTATGTCCTTACTTGTTTGTGGGAGTACCTGTGACCCATATCACCAGGGTCCGTAATCCTTCCCCTGTGTAAGTTCAGTGTCTTCTGCACTTGCATAATGAAGGCTACTACGATATGGCAGCTTGGGTGTACTGCATGAGCAAGTATGCCCATCCTTCCTACTAGCTGTCAAGCGCCCAGTACACCAAATGAGCTTCGGTTGCCTAGGTTGTAGTTGTGCATTATCCTCCTAGGCCACCATCACTAATGAGCATCTGGTAGGTTTTTGTCCTCAAAAAAAAAGTCAGTACTTAGCCAGGTCTGTGGATTGACATCAGATGTTCTTTGTGTTTCACTGTTGCAGTCATTACATTTGGGTAATCTGCTGGCAGATTGCCCTCAGTCGGCCTAAATAACAAAGTCTTGGGTCCTACGTCGGTTGTTGTCTCCCCTTCCATGACGTCAGGTTGGCAGGGGTATAAAACATGCAGCCGACGCCATTTTATTCCGTCTTTCTTGCTGCACGGTGCCCAAAGCAGAAGCAGTTTGCAAGTGCCAGTCAGCCAACCCCTGCAATTTTCGTATTCGAGTTTCAGAACCGAAGTTTTCAAACTAAAGCCGAGTACCCCATTAGGGAAACTTTTTCTTGCTCCTTACTGATGTCAGTAAAAGTTAATAATTGCATTACTTATGGGAAGCAAATACCGCCTAAGGGTTTTCATTTGTACTGTGTTCCTTGCCTAGGCCCTGATCATAATGTGCCTTGCTGTCTGTTTTGTGCTAGATTTAACCAACACACTATTAAGTGTCTGTATATTTTTGTATCTAAATGTTTTGGTCCAAGATTTAATTATCCTGAAATGTCCGTTACCAATCCGGCTACCGGAGTTCATAAAAAACGCAAAGAAAAAGACAGACCGTCAAGTTCCAAAACAGAAGACGAAGGTTCTCCTAAGCCAGTCGCCAGTTCGCAGATACTCAGTGAGGCACTTTCACAGCCCCTGATACCTGCTACTTTTGAGTTGCAGGCCTCTACCAAGACCCATTTGGAGTCTGGTATGCCACGAGATTCTCAGCGTATTGATCACGTGGATGTCTCTCCCTTGGATAAGTCCAGAGCCGCTGAACAGGTACCGGCTTTTGAAGATGTTTTCAGGCCTCAACATTTTTATATTAATCTGACGACAGCAAAAACAAGGTCCAAAACAATTTCTTTGTCTAAGAAACCAATGCATGAGCCACATGCTCATGCCCCTATGCCTAAAAAACAGATTATCAAAATAGCTGAGGATTTAATTACCTTGATTAGGGGTTCCCAACCCCCCCCCTGCTGAGAGAGGCCTAGGCAAGGCACTGACTATGAATCTTCAGATCTAGTTTCCATTTCTTTTGATTCCACTTCTGATCAGGAATTTTCTATTCCACCCTATGAGGATTCTGATGCAGAGGAATCCATCCCATCTGCATCTCCTCCTGAGGATTACTCTTTTGGAGAGACTCTGCATACTTTAAGGGAACATTTTCACTGGGAGAGTCGGGACTTCTCTGAATCAAAGAGGCTTGGGGGTTTCCTTCTTCCTCAGCATAGGCCTTTGGCAATACCTCCTGTATTAGACTTTGTTTATGTGTTTTCGGAATCAAGCATGGCTCCTGATTACCTGCCTCCGGTTCCTAGTAAGCCAGACAGATATTACAGGGTTCCTGTCTCCCACAAATTTCTTTTCAAAAAGCCTGCTGCTGATCCTGAGACCATTTCTCAGGGTCCTAATGGTGTAAAGGCCTTTACAGCCAAAAATCCTACCCCTTCTGATAGAGATTCCAGGGCGCTGGGTAGATGGGGTAAGAAGGTTTATACGTCTGCAGCCTTGGCAATCAGGGCTTTAAACTGCCATTTTCATAATGCTTAAATATCAACAGCATGTTATGGGCTTATTGAAACAGAAAATGGTGTTAATTTCTGATTGTGTGGAAAATAGAGTTAGAGAAATTATTGCATTCAGCAGAACAGGTTGGAAAGCATACTTTGCAATGTGGTTTTGATTCCTTGGAGGCCTCTTGTAGGGCCGCCGTTACTGGATCTGTGATTAGAAGGCATGCCTGGCTCAAGGAGCAAAATCTGCCTGAACAGGTTAAAGCTAAATTGTTGGATGCACCTTTGCAGCATGATACTCTTTTTGGTAATAAGGCAGAAGAGGTTTTAAAGAAAATGGAAGACTAAGCAAAATCTATGCAAACTGTAAAAGATTTCTTGCAAGTGCAGTCACCCAGGTTCAGTAGGCACTGGCCTACTAAAAATTGGTCCTTTCCTGTGTCCAACAGAACCACTCAGGGCAAATCCAGGCGCTCAAAAGGCTCCAGATACCAATCACAGAGTTCTCACAGATCAAAGCAATGGGGTGCCTCCACTTCCAAATCTGGAGGAAACAAAGCACAACCCTACAGTAATAAGTTTCAATTACTTTCCTCTACCAGCACCAAGCACTTACCTGTTGGCAGCCCCCTTGGGGGGAAAACTAGCACTTCATGCTCAAAATTGGCAGTTAATTACCCAGGACAAGTGGGTATTAAACGTAGTATCCCAGGGGTACTTATTTCATTTCCATACTTTGCCAGTTCCAAACGGATGGCTGGATCTGCCACAAAACCAGTGGGCAGAGGCCCAGAAACAAGTCATGTGCCTCATGGACATGGGGGCTATTCAACTGGTACCATAAAAGGAAAAAGGACAAGGTTTTTATTCAAGACTTTTCCTGGTACCCAGAAAAGACTATTCTTGGCATCCAATACTGGACTTATCGATTCTGAACACGTACCTGGACATTCCAAAATTCAAAATGCTGACTTTACAACAGCTACTGCCTATGCTAGGCAGGAATGCTTGGTTAGTAACTCTTGACTTGAGGCATACCTGCATATCCCAGTAAGGGAATCCTGCAGAAGATACCTCTCCTTCAAGGCAGGTTTTTTGCATTACCAATTCTCTGCACTGCCTTTTGGCTTATCTACTGCGCCCAGGGTCTTTACAAAGTGCCTGGCACCAGTTCTTGCATTTTGCAGACAAAAAAGCGTTTGAATTTATCCTTATCTGGACGATTGTCTCATTCAAGCAGAGGACAAGGACACTTCTTCAACATCTGGCGTTTGTAAAAAGGCTTCTCGCACGCCTAGGATACACCATAAACAAACAAAAAAAAGAAATCACAACTGGTACCTTCTCAAATAATTACATTCTTGGGTGCAAGCTTGAATACAACTTCCCAGATGGCTTACCTCACGCCAGATAAAGGCAACTGACAACATACTTCAAACAAATGGCAGCAAAAACCCAGTTATCTGCAAGACAAATTCTGCAGGGTTTGGGGTTCATGGCTTCCTGCATTCTACTAATTCCATATGTGAGACTGCATATGAGGAAACTTCAATGGTACCTAAAAAGTTTATGGAGTCAGCATTATCACAGCCTGGAAACTGATTCCTCTCATTTCCTACCTACAACAGGAGTTTCTTTGGTGGGCAGAGACATGTCACCAAAGCAAGGGACTGTCATTTACTCTACCCCCTGCCACCCAAACCCTAACTACAGATGTGTCAGGCTATGCTTTGGGGGCCCACCTGGCAGGGAAATGCATTCAGGGCAAATGGAGCCCAAACCAAATGCATCTGCATAACAACCAGAAAGAAATGCTTGCTGTTCAGAATGCTCCGACAGCCTTCAAGGACTTACTTCATCCAAGACAACTTCTGATAAAGACGGACAACACCACAGTTATGTGGTACATAAACAAGCAGGGGGGGTACACATTCCTACCCCCTTTGCAGACTAGCCATGGCTTTGTGGAACACAGCCTTGACTTACCAAATACATCTTCAAGCTCAGTTCCTGCCAGGAAAGCAAAATACTCTGGCAGACGACCTAAGCAGAAATCTTATGGACCCTCACGAATGGAAACTGGATCCACAAATCTTCAGCATGTTAACACAGAAATGGGGGGAGCCCAGACATAGATCTATTTGCCACTCCCCAAAATTATCAGCTGGACAAATTCTGCACAAGAACTCATCACAAAAAAGCATGGAAAGCGGATGCTCTATCCTTCAGCTGGAAAAAACGATCAGTCTATGCCTTTCCCCTCTGCCTCTGCTTTCCAAGATCTTACAAAAAGTCAGACAGAAAAAACAAAAATGATCCTAATTGCTCCGGACTGGCCCTGCCAGCACTGGCACCCACTTCTAAGGAATATGTCTCGCCTTCCTCCATGGTACTTGCCTCAAATACCTAATCTACTGTCTCAGCAGAACTATCAAATTCTGCACACTCTGATCCAAACTCTGAATCTTGCAGCATGGCTAATCAACTAATTATTCAAACACCTCAGTAAATCTGTGATGGATGTCATTTTGGAAGCCAGAAGGCCTAGTACTAGAAAATCTTATGCTGATAAATGGAAGAGATTCTGTGCTTGGAACCAAGCACAAGGAATAGACACAGCAAAGCCCAGTATTCCTCAGATTTTACAATACCTAACTGAGATGCTTGACAAGGGCCTATCTTTTTCTTCAGTAAAAATCCATGCCTCCGCCATCTCTGCTCATTCCAACACATAGCCTCCCCTCTTTTCTCATCCACTGCTTAAACAGTATCTTAGAGGGGCCAAAAATTTAAGGCCTCCCAGAAGAGCATCAACTCCTGCATGGGACCTCAATTTTGTGCTGGAAAAACTCACCCTGCCTCCTTTTGAACCAGCAGCTACTGCGGATATAAAATTTATATCTTGGAAAACAGCTTTTCTTTTGGCAGTTACTTCAGCAAGAAGGGTTTCAGAACTACAGGTTCTCATGGCAGTGGAGCCTTTTTATTATATTTTACCCGGACAGGGTGTCCCTCAGGACCAATCCTTCTTTTATGCCTTAGTGTGGCTCTTAACCAGACCATTCACCTGCCAACATTTTACCCATATCCTCAGAACAAGGGGGAGCAGATCAGATTCATTGGATGTACACAGACAACTAAAATTCCTACTTAAATAGGACCAAATCTCTAAACGTCTGAGCAACTACTGGTAGCATTTGCTGCAGGATCAGAGGGGGAGGCTATATCAAAGCAGACTGTGTTTCTAAATGGATATGCCACTGCATTTGATTCTGCTATTTACACTATGGTAAACCTGTGCCCAAGGGGATCAGATCACATTTCACCAGGGCTGCCTCTACTTCAGCAGCTTTTCTTAGGGGGTCCCAACCAGAGACATTCTAGAAGCTGCTACTTGGAGCTCTGTTCACATCTTCACAAAGTATTGCAATTTACCTCTCTTCTCCAAATCCAGGCAGGCTTTGCCACTGCAGTCCTGCAGGGCCTTATAGCTGCTCCTAACGCTGTTTAGTTCCATCCTCCAATCCATAGCTTTGGGATTCTGCCCAAATATAATGACTGCAGCAGTGAAACACGAAGAACATAGTACAGATGTTTGTGTTACACTACTGCAGTCATTACACTTGGGTTATCCTGCCGTCAGGCGGTCCTGCAGTCGGCCAGAGTTCCAAAGTCTTGGTTTGGTGTCTGTTGCCGTCGCCTCCTCCCTGACGTCAGTGCACCAGGGGTATATAAGATGCATCTGACGCCATTTTCTTCAGTCTTTCTTGCCGCACGGTGCCTGAAGCAAAAGCAGTTCGCAAGTGCAGGTCGGCGGACTCCTGAGATTTTCGAAGTCGAATTTCAGATCCGAAGTCTTCAATAAAGCTAAGTACCCCGTTGGGGAAACTTTTTTCTTGCCTCAGACCGATGTCAGAAAAAGTTAATTGTATTTCTTGTGGGAAGCAAATACCTCATAAGGACTTCCACTCTTACTGTATTCCATGCTTAGGCCCTGATCACGACGTCACTAATTGTCAGTTTTGTGCTAGATTTAACCAAATGCACTATAAAACGACGTTTTGATTTTGCTTTGCACTACATTGGCCGAAGGTTCAATTATACTATGCCGTCGGATCAACCAACTACCGCAATTCTGAAAAACTCAGACAAGGATAAAGACAGGCATCCGAGGTCCAAAACCGACGACGAAGCCTCTTCTAGGCCAGTCGCCAGTTCTCAGTGAGGCGCTTTCGCAGCCCCTGACACCCACTACCTCAGAGCCACAGGCCGCCTCTGTCTCCCACGTGGAGACAAACTAGGCCTCTGGAAATTCAAGGTATTGGGCCTACGGAAACTAATCCCTCAGATGGGTCCGGAGCCGCTGAGCAGGCATCGGCTTCTGAGGGTGTTTTCAGACCTTCACAACTTACCATTAAAGCAACAGCCAAGACAAAAACTCCATTAAAGACAAAGAAGCAAGTACAGCATTCTCCTGGACAGTCCTCCATGCCTAAGAAACAGATGCTTAAAATGGCCGAAGACGTCATTACTCTAATCAGGGGTTCCCATCCCCCTCCTGAGAAAAGGCCTAGGCAGGATACAGACTATGATTCCTCTGATTCCTCTTCAGACCAGGGATACTCTCTACCCCCCTATGAGGACTCTGATGCTGAAGAATCTGTCCCTTCAGCCTCTCCTCCTGAGGATTATTCTTTTGGGGGAACTTTACATACCATGAGGGAACATTTCCATTGGGAAAGTCAGGATTATTCAGAATCCAAGAAAAGGCTCAGGGACTTCATTTTATTGCCTCAGCACAGGCCCCTGGCTATTCCGCCTGTGTTGGATATTGTGGATGATGTGTTCTCTGAATCCAGCTTATCTCCCGATTCTTTGCCCCCTGCACCAGCCAAGCCAGATAGGTATTAGAGTCCCTGACTCTCTCAAGTTTCTTTAAGAACACTTCTGTTGATCCAGAAACTATTTCTCAGGGACCCAAAGGGATTAAGGCTTCCGTTGCAAAAAATCCAGTAACCCCTGACAGAGATTCTAGAGCATTGGATAGATGGGGAAGAAAGTTTACACTTCTGCAACTTTAGCAGTAAGGGCTTTAAATTGCCAGTTTCACATGCTTAAGTATCAACAATATTTAATGGCTCAGTTAAAACAGAAAATGCTTGCAAACTCAGAAGCTCCTGACTATAAAGAAATGCAGGATTTATTGCATGCAGTTGAACAGGTGGGAAAACATACTCTGCAATGTGGTTTTGATTCTTTAGAGGCCTCTTGTAGAGCCGCAGTTACAGGTTCTGTGATTCGAAGACATGCTTGGTTAAAAGAACAGAGTTTACCTGATCATGTTAAGGCAAAATTATTGGATGCTCCTTTACAGCATGATACCTTGTTTGGTGTTAAGGCAGAAGAGGTGTTAAAGAAAATGGAGGATAAAGCTAAATCTATGCAAACAGTCAAAGATTTCTTACAGGTACAACCACCTCGATTTAGCAGAAATTGGCCTACAAAGAATTGGTCCTTTCCAGTGTAAGATGGGCCACAGAGAGGCAGATACAGACGCCCAAGAGGTAGATCTCAACCCGAAGGCTCTAACAGACAACAACAGTGGGGGGTACCTCAACCCCAAAAGGAGGTGAGGACAAGTCTCAACCTTACAGGAAACAGTCCCAGTGACTTCCCCCTTCGTACGCCAAGCACTTCCCTTTTGGCAGCCCCCTTAGGGGGAAAACTAGCACTTTTTTCTCAAAATTGGCAAACAATCGTCCAAGACAAATGGGTCCTGAATAGGTTACAGGTTCCACTTTCACACTTTACCAAGGCTAAAAGGAATGCCAAACCTGCCACAAATTCAGTGGGCAGAGGCTCAAAAACAAATTTTAGCCCTCATGGACATGAAAACTATTCAGAAAGTACCACAGCAGGAACAAGGACAAGGATTTTACTCCAGATTCTTCCTGGTCCCCAGAAAAGACAAAACCTGGAGACCCATATTAGACCTTTCAACACTAAATACCTACCTGGATGTTCCGAAATTCAAAATGTTGACACTACAGCAGCTTCTTCCCATGCTGGGCAAGAAGGCTTGGCTTGTTACTCTGGACCTCAGAGGCATACCTGCATGCCCCTATCAGACAAAATTGCAGAAGATACCTCAGATTCAAAGCTGGTACAATGCACTACCAATTCTCTGCACTGCCCTTTGGCTTATCTACTGCGCCCAGGGTCTTTACAAAGTGCCTGGCACCAGTAATTGCATTTTGCAGACAAAAAGGAATTCAAATATATCCATACCTGGACGACTGCCTCATTCAAGCAGAGACAAAGGACATTCTCCTAAAGCATCTGGCATTTGTAAAAAGGTTGCTAATTTCTCTAGGGTACACAGTAAACGAAAATAAGTCAAAACTAGTGCCCTCACAACAGATAATATTCCTGGTTGCCAGCTTAAATACAACGACCCAGATGGCTTATCTCATGCCAGACAAACAAGGACAACTGACTCAATATTTTCAATTACTGGCAAAAAGCCCTATCTCCCTGCAAGAAAAATTCTGCAGGCCCTGGGATTCATGGCATCCTGCATACTACTAATTCCACATGCCAGACTGCATATGAGGAAATTACAACGGTACCTAAAAAGTGTTTGGACTCAACACTCTCACAGTTTAAAAGCAGTAATACCAATAATTCCCTGCCTACAACAGGAGTTTTGATGGTGGGCACAGGCATGTCACCACAACAAGGGTCAGCCTTTCACTCTACCCACAGCCAGGCAGACTCTAACAACAGATGCTTTGGATTACACTTGGGGAGCACACATGGCAGGAAAATGTATTCAGGGCAAGTGGACCGCAGACCAAATGCATCTTCACTGCAATCAAAGAGATGTTGGCTGTTCAAAATGCCCTAACAGCTTTCAAGGACCTTCTGCATCCAGGACAATTATTATTAAAGACGGACAACACCACAGTAATGTGGTACATAAGGGTGCTCATTCTTACCCCCTATGCAGGCAAGCCATGACCTTGTGGAACACAGCTCTAACTTATGAAGTTCATCTGCAAGCACAATTCCTGCCAGGAAAGAAAAATACTTTGGCAGACTATCTAAGCAGAAATGTCATGGACCCTCAAGAATGGAAATTGAATCCACAAATCTTCAGCATGGTAATGCAAAAATGGGGATGCCCAGCCATAGATCTTTTTCGCCTCCCCACTGAATTGCCAACTACAAAAATTCTGCACAAGGACTTACCACACACAAGCATGGAAAGTGGATGCTCTCTCGTTCAACTGGAAAAGCCTAAAAGTTTATGCCTTCCCACCACTGCCTCTCCTTTCAAAGGTACTCCTAAAAGCCAGACAAGAAAAACCACAGATGATCCTGATTGCTCCAGACTGGCCACGCCAGCACTGGTACCAAATCTTAAAGAACTTAGCTCAAGGCCCACCATGGATTTTGCCTCAAATTTCACACCTGCTGACTCAACAAAACAATCGGATCCTGCACAATCAGCTCAAAACCCTAAACCTGGCTGCATGGCAGATTCATTAGTCAAACAGGCAACACCTCTCTAAAGCTGTTATGGATGTCATTTTGGAGGCCAGGAGGCCTAGCACCAGGAAATCTTACTCAGAAAAATGGAAGAGATTATGCGCCTGGAACCAGGCTCAAAGCCTTGACCCTCTTGTCCCAAACATTCCTCAGATTTTACAATACTTAACTGAGATGCTGGACAAAGGCCTATCCTTCTCATCAATTAAGATCCACGCCTCTGCCATTTCAGCACATTACAACACGGATCCTCCTTTAGTCTCTCATCCCTTGCTAAAGCAGTACCTCAGAGGGGCTAAAAACATAAGACCACCCCGGAGAGCACCAACACAAACTTGGCACCTCAACTTTGTTTTGGAAAAACTGACCCTGCCACCTTTTGAGCCAGCCAATACAGCCGATCTAAAATTTTTATCATGGAAAACAGCTCTGCTCCTGGCAGTAACTTCAGCACGAAGATTGTCGGAGCTACAGGCATTAATGGCAGTGGAACCTTTTATCATTTTTCATCAGGACAGGGTTTCTTTAAGGACAAACCCTACCTTTATGCCAAAGGTGGTATCTAGTGTGGCTCTTAACCAAACCATCCGTTTGCCAACTTTTTATCCAAACCCCCAGAATAAAGGGGAGAAACCTCTGCACTCTTTGGACATACACAGGCAGCTTCGCTTCTACTTGAACAAAAAAGCTTTCAGTAAAACTGAGCAACTGTTTGTAGCATATGCTGCAGGATCACAGGGCAAGGCTAAGCAGACTATCTCCAAATGGATAGGACACTGTATTCGTTACTGCTACATGGAAAATAAGTCCCTAATAACATTAGGCCACATTCTACCAGAGCAACAGCCACTTCAACAGCCTTTCTCAGAGGAGTACCAACCAAGGAAATTTTGGAGGCTGCAACTTGGAGTTCAGTGCACACCTTCACCAAGCATTACCACTTGCCTCTTTACTCTAAATCCAGAGCAGGATTTGCCACTGCAGTTCTGCAGGGCCTCTTAGCCAATCCTAACTCTTTATAGACCAGCCACCCACCCTTAGCTTTGGGATTCTACCAAAGTGTAATGACTGCAGCAGTGTAACACTATGAACATAGTACAGTTTTGTACCTACCATAAATGTAGATGTTTGAGTGTTACTGCTGCAGTCCAGGTTACCCTCCCTCCATCCCCTCTGTCCTAGCTGGACTTATCTATACCTTTCTATCCTATGCAACCTTTGTGGTGTATTTGCTTGTAACTGAAGGTATTGTTTTTATTTTATATATATATATATATATATATATATATATATATATATATATATATATATGTTTTATTAGCAATATGTATTGCCTACCTACTTGGGGGCACCTGACATCTGGGGCAAGAAAAACTGAAGAAAATGGCGTCGGATGCATCTTATATACCCCTGGTGCACTGGCGTCGGGGAGGAGGCGACAGCAACCAACGCCGGACCAAGACTTTGGAACTCTGGCCGACTGCGGGACTGCCTGATGGCAGGATAACCCAAGTGTAATGGCTGCAGCAGTGTGAACACTCAAACATCTACATTTATAGTAGGTACAAAACTGTACTTTGTGTACACTTACCATAAATGTAGATGTTAGTGTATTCACTGTTCAGTCCGGGTTACCCACCCATCCCCCTTTTCTATACCTTTTCTCTATCCTTCACTATACTCAAAAGTCTTTGTGGTGTGTTTGCTTTTTAGTTGAAGGCAAAGTTTATATTTCTAAAAGTGCATTTATATATATATTTACTGTTTGTTTGTATATATATATATATATATATATATATATATATATATATATTTTTTTTTTTTTTTTTTGCTCCCCATTTGGGGGGGCACCTGACATTTGGGGCAAGAAAAACTGAATAAAATGGCGTCTGCTGCATGTTTTATACCCCTGATGACCTGACATCATGGAAGAGGAGACAGCAACCAACGCAGGACCCAAGACTTTGTTATTCAGGCTGATTGAGGGCAACCTGCCAGCAGATTACCCAAATGTAATGACTGCAATTGTGAATACACTCGAACATCTACATTTATGGTAAGTGTACACAACTATACTTTCTTTCTATAGGAGACCCTGTACTGAACTTAGGGTAAGGCAAAGCGGACTGTAGATGCATTTTCAGCAGATGAAACCTGCAGCATTGTCAGCAATTAGTGACATGAGCATAAAACAACATAATCCATTTGATCATTCCATTGCACTAAAAGCAGGTCTCGCACCTGTTTGAATCAGTGAAGGCCAGCAGTACCAACAGCCCTGCTTAGAACAGACAAGATGTCCTTCAAGGATGCATCTGCAGTCCTTACAAATGGGTTGTCCTGTCAGGCAGCCCTTCGGTCGGCCGGATTCCAAAGTCTGGGTCTGGCCTCGGCTGGTGTCGCACTTCACCCGACGTCATAGCTGCAGTTGTTCGGGTATAAAGGCATCAGCCGACGCCATTTTCCTCAGTCTTTCTTGCCGTGGGCCAAGCAGAAGCTGTTCGCAAGTGCCGGTCGGTCAGAACCAGAGATTACTACTACCGAATACTACTTGAAGACTTCTAAAAGCTAAGTACCCCGTTGGGGACTCTTTCTTGCCTCAGCCGATGTCAGAAAAAGTGAATAACTGTTTAACTTGTGGGAAACAAATACCTCATAAAGATTTCCACTCTTACTGCTTACCTTGTTTAGGCCCAGACCACGGCGTAGCAGCTTGTCTAGCCTGTGGTTCTTTAACCGACGGACGCTTAGACGCCGGGTCGGAATTTGCAGAACAGTTTTCGGCTCTGATTTTGCTTATATTATGCCATCGGATCCTCCGACTTCACAAATATCCAAAAACGCAAAAGGACCGACAAACCGCGGTTAAGCCAACCGTTTCGCTGAAACCGAACAGCGGTTCTTCCTGCAGCCTTCTATCGAGGCCTCTTCTAACCTGGTCGAATCGGCTTCTGAAATCCAACCTGCAGTTGCGGTTTCTCAGGAATTATCTGACACTATTCCCTTGGATATTTCAACCCCTGCACGTGGAGCTGCTAGGCCTCCTGCAGCCATGTCCATTAAGGCCTTTGCCAGAGCTAAAGCTACAAAAACTGTGCCTGTTAAGACCCCCTCTCACAGGCCCAGCTCCAGTACCCAAATGCTTTCTCTGGCAGAGGATCTCATTTCTTTAATCCGGGGATCCCAGCCTCATCCAGACAGGGCCTCTCATCCACCTCCAGAGAAGAGGCCTAGAGCAGAGCCCCCTGAGCCAGTATCCTCAGATGATTCCTCTGATGATTCAGATAATACAGACCCTCCAGAGGCTCCTTATTCCCCAGACTCTGATGCTGAAGAGTCCATTCCTTCTGCCTCTCCACCTGAGGAATTTTCCTTTGGGGAAACCTTGCATGCTATGAGGGAACAATTTCAGTGGCAGGGCCAAGATTTCTCAGACTCCAGGAAAAGGCTTAGAACCTTTTTGCATTTACCACAACATAGGCCTTTAGCTATACCTCCAGTTCTTTCTGTTGTAGATGATGCATTTAATGATGCTTGTACTGCTCCTGATTCATTACCTCCGGCTCCTGCTAAGCCCGATAGGTTCTACAGGGTCCCGGACACACATCACCATCTATACAAGGCTCCTTTTGCAGATCCCGAGACTCTCCCAGGGGCCTAAGGCTGTAGCATCTACCTCTGCTAAAATCCTCCTCTGAAAGGGAATCCAGGTCCTTAGAGAGATGGGGTAAAAAAGTTTACACTTCTGCTACTCTGTCAGCTAGGGCCTTGAACTGTCAATTTCATATGATCCAATATCAAGAATTTATGCTAGACCAGTTAACTAAAAAACTGTCCTCTGATGAACCTTTTGATAAGAAGTATGTTCAGGAAATGGTACATAACATTCATCAAGTTAGTAACCATTCTTTAAAATGCGGCTATGATGCACTGGAGGCTTCCTTTAGATCAGCCATGACTGGCACAGTTATCAGAAGGCATGCATGGTTGAAAGAGCAGGCCTTACCGGACCATGTCAAATCAAAACTATTAGATGCTCCCATGGACAAGGCCAATTTATTTGGTTCTCCTGCACAACAGGTACTGAAGAAGATGGAAGGGAAGGCAAAATCTGTACAAACAGTGAAAGATTTCTTACAGGTCCAACCTCCAAGGTTTAGCAGGAATTGGCCCTCCAAAAACTGGTCCTTTCCAGACTCCTCTAAAGCACAGAGAGGCAGGAATAGGCGTTCGAGGCAGAAACCAATCCAGGGGTGCCTACAGGGGACGCCAGTGGCAGGGTAACAACCAGCGAGGCACAGACGCAGCCACCACCTCTGCAACAGGACAATCACAGTGACTTGGCTCTGGCACCGCCTACCAGGGAACAACTAGAAGCACCCTTAGGCGGAAAACTAGCTTTATTTTCAAAAAACTGGCATTACATCACAAGGGACAAGTGGATTTTGCAAACTATACACCACGGTTACAGGTTTCATTTCCATACTCTACCAGGAAAGAGAGGAATGCCAAACCTACCTCCAAATCAAAAGGCAGAAGCTCTACACCAAGTAAATCAATTATTAAAGATGAGAGCTGTGGAAAAGGTACCATCTATGGAACAAGGAAAAGGATTTTACTCCAGACTCTTCCTGGTACCAAGAAAAGAGCAAATGGAGGCCTATTCTCGACCTGTCCGCATTAAACACATTCCTCATTGTTCCAAAATTCAAAATGCTGACTTTACAGCAGCTTCTTCCCATGCTGGGCAAGGAGTCTTGGCTGGTAACTCTAGATCTCAAGGAGGCATACCTGCACGTCCCCATATGACCAAATTGCAGAAGATACCTCAGATTTCTTGCAGGATCAGAGCATTATCAATTCTCAGCATTGCCCTTTGGCTTATCTACTGCCCAGAGTGTTCACGAAATGCCTGGCATCAGTAATTGCGCATTGCAGGCTTCAGGGAATCCAAATTTACCCCTACTTGGACGACTGCCTGATACAAGCGGACAACAAAAACAAGCTCACAGAAGACTTACAAAGAGTCATTTACCTGCTACAAGCTCTGGGATATACAGTCAATATAAAAAAGTCAAGGCTGATACCATCCCAAAGAATAACCTTTTTGGGTGCAGATCTGGACACATCAAAACAAATGGCATTCCTAACTGTAGAAAAGCAAGAGCAACTACCTCTCTACTTCTTGGCATTAACAAAGCAGACCCATCTAACAGCAAGAAAAGTACTGCAAGCCCTGGGCTTCATGGCATCCTGCATAATACTGGTCCCTCATGCCAGACTTCATATGAGAAAGCTACAGTGGTACCTAAAGAATTTATGGTCTCAACACAAGCACAGCCTAGAAACCAAAATTCCAATAATACCATGCCTGAAGCAAGAGTTCCTATGGTGGGCGCAGGCCTGTCAATCAAACACAGGATTGCCCTTCTACAGCATTCAACCAAGCCAAACCATCACGACGGACGCCTCAGACCTCGGTTGGGGGGCCCACATGCTGGACAAGTGCATACAAGGCTTATGGACTCAAGACCAGCTGCACCTGCACATAAATCTAAAGGAAATGCTGGCAGTAAAAATGGCAATCCAGACATTCAGACCATTTCTCCGAGAAGGTCAATTGATGATAAGGACAGACAACACCACAGTTATGTGGTACATCAACAAACAGGGAGGCACGCATTCATACCCTCTATGCCGGATGGCACTGGACCTATGGAATGTGGCTCTGAGCTACAACATTCAGTTACAAGCAATTTTTGTGCCGGGAAAAGAAAACATTCTAGCAGACATACTAAGCAGGACTTCCACGGATGCCCACGAATGGATGCTGCATCCGGACATTTTCAAAGCCATTACACGGAAATGGGAACTCCCAGAAATAGACTTATTTGCATCCCCACGCAATCACCAGATAAAGAAATTCTGCACAAGGACGTACCACCCACTTGCTTGGAAGGTGGACTCCCTATCTTTCAGTTGGAAAAACCTGACAGCATATGCATTCCCACCACTTCCTTTGATGCACAAGGTGCTATTGAAGATCAAAGAGGACCGTCCAAGGATCATTCTGATAGCTCCAGACTGGCCAAGGCAACATTGGTACCCATTACTAAGGAGCATGTCTCGGGAACAAATATGGACACTACCCCTGGTTCCATTGCTGTTAACACAGAACAACTACAACATCCTGCATCCAAGCCTGAAAACTCTGCAGCTGACTGCCTGGAACATTACTTAAGATCAATTAACCCAAATTTATCCCAAAGGGTTAAAGACATTATCCTTGAGGCTCGCAGACCCTCAACAAGAAAAAATTATGCAGCAAAATGGAAAAGATATCTCATTTGGAGTACTGCAAAGGGAGAAGATGTGTCACTGGTAAACATAGCCAACATCCTGGAATACTTGGCAGAGCTCTTCCACACAGGCCTGTCCTATTCTTCCATCAAGATACATGCATCAGCTATTTCAGCAGAATACAGAGTGGATCCTCCAGTCTTCTCACATCCTCTGCTCAGGCAGTTTCTGAGAGGAATTAAAAATGTAAAACCTCCTAGGAAACCACCATTGCCAGCATGGGACTTGAACTTTGTGCTAGAAAAATTGACACTTCCTCCTTTGAACCAGCAGCAACAGCAGACTTACAATACTTATCATGGAAGACTGCTTTCCTGCTGGCAATCACTTCAGCAAGAAGGGTATCTGAACTACAGGCATTAATGGCAGTGCAACCCTTCCTGATCTTCCATCAAGATAGTGTCCATGAGAACAAATCCTACATTTATGCCTAAGGTGGTATCCAGAGTGTCTTTAAATCAGGCTATCCACCTACCTACATTCTTCCCCAACCCACAGAACAGGGGAGAAAGACTGTTGCATACCTTGGATGTACATAGACAGTTACGCTACTACCTGGACAGGACCAAGGGCAATAGAAAAACTGACCAGCTACTGGTAGCATATGCAACAGGAAGGGAAGGAAAAGCAATTTCAAAACAGACCATCTCCAAGTGTATAGGAAATTACATTAGATTTTGTTACTCCTATCATGGAAAGAAAACTCCAGAGAACATCAGGCCTCACTCTACAAGGGCTACAGCCACTACCACAGCTTTCTTACGAGGAGTGGCTACCAAAGACATTATAGAGGCTGCTACTTGGACCTCCGTGCATACATTTGCCAAGCATTATAATTTACTTTTATACTCTAGATCCCGAGCAGGCTTTGCCACTGCTGTTTTGCAAGGGATCCTAACTACACCATAATCTCTTCTTTCCTCCTCCACTAGTTTGGCTATGGTATTCTACCCATTTGTAGGACTGCAGATGCATCCTTGAAGGACATAGTACAGTTTTGTACCTACCATAAATGTAGATGTCCGATAGGAATGCATCTGCAGTCAGGATTACCCGCCTTCCCTCTGTGGTACTCCTAGGGTATTTGCCCAACTTATAGCTAGCTGGGGGGGGATCTATTATGGTGTATTTGTTTGTATATATGTACATACATGCTTATTTTTTGTGTTTGCTCTCTATTATTTGGAAACATTGGCATTTATCCAAATTTAGCCTTCCAAGAGGGCACCTGGCATCTGGGGCAAGAAACACTGAGGAAAATGGCGTCGGCTGATGCCTTTTTACCCATACAACTGCAGCTATGACGTCGGGTGAAGTGCGACACCAGCCGAGGCCAGACCCAGACTTTGGAATCCGGCCGACCGAAGGGCTGCCTGACGACAGGACAACCCATTTGTAAGGACTGCAGATGCATTCCTATCGGACATCTACATTTATGGTAGGTACAAAACTGTACTTTTCCTGTTGTGGAACCTTACTTAATCTGTCTCCGTTGTATTCCTGTTTGTTGCTGTGTTAGATGTCTGCAAGGAGTGGAAAGTTCTGTTGTAGTAGGCAGATGATCGGCAGGGATCAGTGCCCATCATATTTAGGCACAGAGCACGACTAGAAAAGTTGTCAGTCTGTCAGTGCTTTGATCCAAAAGATCTTAAGAATTTAACTTTTGTCAATTCCTACTTGGAGACACTGCGCCTTCAACGCCTTGTCCAAGCAGTGATGGTAGACTCTTCTATCCCAGACTTGCTGTCCATTCCAAAAAAAAAGTTTGAGGCCTAAGCCTGATGTCTTGTTTGCCAAGTCAAACTGTAATATACCTGCAGATGTCTTGGAACCCGTGGTATGCCTGACATCTGCTTAGGCATCTCCTAATGCAACCCTGCCAAAGGCCAGTATGGTGTCTGAGGTTTGCACTTCCTAAATGACCGAGGTTACTGATGATAGAAGGGGGACACCTGTAATTTCTGAGGGACTCAAAGGTGGGAAATTCCTAGGTTGCTCATTGAGGTTCGTCATGCCTTAGATAGTTCTATGTAGGTGGTATGCACCATTTTCCCCTCATCCATTGCCTACTAATTATGTCTTTGTTAATCATTTCTATGATAATTTGATGACATGACTGAAATCACTTTTGCAGTATTCCTGACATGGCTGGTTACCACTGACATCTGGCTGGGGTATCAAAGCTTTACCTTCCCTAGGTCGTACTCTCCATCTATCCAGATATGCCGCATTGGGCAGTCTTCCTTTGTCTTTGAGTTTTTGTTAAATTTGTAGATGGCGCTAGGAAGGTCAAGTGCAAGTGAGGCAGGCAGATTCATATACAAGGACTTGCACACAGTGTCTTTTTTTTTTTACTTGGGCCTGGAACACTTTTATAAATCTGGCTGTGACGGTTGTTAATTTCAAAAACTATTTTCTGTTAATACTTTCCTCAAGCTCCAGTGTCTTAAATGTTTTGCCCAGTCCAAGATGACTGACTTTGCTTCATCAGACGTCCTTTGCCATCGAAGAAGAAACTTGAGACCTCGAGCGAATCCGCAGTCCAACCTTTGAGTCCGACAATACCCACTGAGGTTTCAGAACCTGTGGTAAGCCGGCTACTTCCAGTATGGCTCCTGAGGCTTTACAGACTGGCGATGCATCTGAGGACTTGCATCTCGTTTAAAAAAAACGCACAGCATTCCTCAAATTCTCTTTGGAGAAGAATTTCCAGGCGCTCTAATAGAGGTCAGGCATGATTCCGAACATCTCATCCCGGCAGATGTCATGCCTAAAAAAAACAAAACAGAAGACTTAAGCATGTGGCCTCCCCCCTCAACAAGCTAGAGAGGAAGAGTGGATAGACTTTCACAAGAGCTTTTCAAAACGGTTATGTCTTTTGAAGGTCCCCCTCCTTTGATTCTCCACTACAACTGGCTTCTCCTCTTAACACTACTCTGGTTTATCTGGGTTATACCAAGAAAAACAAATCCAAAACTAAGGAAGCCAAGCAATAGGATGAAGCTTTTGCCCCTACCTACGCAGTGATATATATGGGTGAATTTGAGAAGGAGTTTGTTTCAAAATTTTTTTGTGAATAATGTCTTTTATAGACGTTACATTGATGATCTTATTTTTGTTTGTAAGGGTGATGCTTCTTTGTTTGGAAAATTTATGGAGCATTTGAACAATAACACACATGGGTTAAAATTTGCTGCACAAATTTCTTATAGCAGTATATCTTTTTTTGGATGTAGAATTCTATATAGGAAAGGATAACTTGCTGCAACATAAACCTTTTAGAAAACCTACCGCGGTTAACTTTTTGCATGCTAGTAGCATGCATCCTCCACATTTGATGAAGGCTTTACCTGAAGGGGAATTTAAGAGAATTTTAAGGAGGAATACTTCAGGCCCGGATTTATGGGATGAAGTTCTTGTTAGACTTTCATCTAGAGGTTATGAGAAGACTGTACTTTCAGGTATTAAGAACAGGCTATGTGGAGGTAAAGGTTTTAGGGGAGGTGGTCATCATGATCAGTTGTTAGTGGCATCTGAAAAACAAGAGATATTTTTTTGTCTCTAGATATTCAGAGTTTTCAAGAGTTGTTGAAAATATTCTTAAGGAATTGTGGCATGTAGTTTGTGATGACATTAACATTGGACATTTGTTTCCTAGGCGTATTACCTTTTCCTATAGTAGATACAATAATTTGAAGGAGTTGTTAAATAGAAAGTTGGAACATTCGACCAATATGAATGTTGGAATGCATCGTTGTGGTCATTGTTCGGTATATGATAAGGTTAACTTGCATGGAAAGAAAATAAATGGTAAAAGGTATTTAGCTTTTGAGAAATTTGACTGTTTGTCATCTGGGGTTGTATATATTTTAGGATGTGATTGTGCCACACCTTTATGGTATATAGGACAAACTACTAGGAAGGTTAAGGTTCGTATTTTGGAGCACTTAGGGGACATCAGAAGGGGTAATGTGGACAGTCCTGTGGCTTCCCATTTTGTTAAAATACACAATGGTAATACTGATGGGTTTACTTTTAGTGTATTGGCGAGACCACATTTTTGTGTAGGCAATTTTAAGAATGAATTGAGTAGGTTAGAATATAGAATGATTTTTGGTTACCATACATTATATCCGAGGGGAATGAATTTGGATAGTGGCATTATAGTATAAATGTTAGCTGTAGTATTTGGTCAAGTATATTTGACTAAGTATATCTATACATTTATATGGTTAGAATGCATTTATATGTGATATGTTCATGTTCTTATCTAGTTCAGCATTTAGTATTTTGCATTTTTGTATTTATTATAATTGAGTATATTTGTAAATTGCATTCACTTTGTATTTTAAATGGCCAATTAAGGGCTAATGATTTAATGACTTAATGATTTAATAGATGTGGATATAAAAATAGGATGTTTTTGTATGATTAATTGTTCCATTGAAGGCGAATTGCCGAGGTACCAGGACAGATGTGTTATTAAATGGAAATTCTTTCATCCTGTTGCTTGACTTCCTTCATTTTGGATTTGGTGATGTCCTTCGTCTTCCATTGCTGCAGTCCTTACTATTGGGTATAGTCCGCATCCAGTCGGCCCCACAACAGAGTATAGGGCGCGTCGGTCAGAAGGGCGATTAGACCGACGCCGTCAGTCAGGGTATCAACGCATGACCGCGTCATATCCCTCACGTCTTTTTTTTGCCCCCTGATGCAGAAGCAGCAGTGTTTTGGCGCAGGTTGGCGTTTGAAATATTTCAAACCGGACGAAGTTTCATCAATCAATCAGACGGGCACTCTTCGCTAGCTTTTGAACATTTTTGTTTTTCTTTATTTTAACGGCGGATGAAAAAAGAATATAACTGTATTTCTTGTACAACAACAACAATTTGTAGGGATTATTACAATACTGTGTGTATACCCTTGTTTTAGGGCTCTGTTGCCACGTTGTTGTTGCCGCTTCTGTGCTGTTAGCTTAAATAAACGGATCTATTAAGAGGAGGTTAGGTTGTGCGGATTAGTGTTTGGAAGTTGCGCAGTAATTATAAAAATGGAGCCCTTGCTTCGCGGCCGTCATCTAAGAACAAACAGGGACAAAACACAAAAAGTCGCCAGACGGCATTGTCAGAGTTCCTAGATTGGCTCAGCCAGTGGAGCCAGAGGTTTTGAGCCAGTTTCCCAGAGTTTTATAGGCTCTCAGGACTGTTACAGGATGTTTTGCTCTCAGGGAGGAGGCAGGGCAGAGGCTCTTTCTCAGGGCTTGGGCTTCTTCCTTCCTCCCTCTTCCCAGTTAGAGCCTCCTCTTAGCAAAACTCCTTTTCTGAGGTAGGCCAACTTCAGCTTCAGTAGGGGTTTCCTAGCTGGTAGCTGTTCTTTGGAAACTAATGTTTAAATGCTGTGCCTAAAATGAGCTATGATTAGAGGCAGAAGATTTGAGGTGATAAGAATCTCAGAGTGAGGAGCCCTAGAAGACAGTCGGAACAGGGTTCAGGGCTTCTAATCTCTTTTGGGATTCTCCTCCTGATCTCATCTTCTTCTGACCTGAGACATACATTATTCTGATTCTCCTGATTGAATTTTTTCAGAGACTTCTCCTCCTGATTCATTTTCAGAGAGAGAGGGATCTGATTTCCTGATCTCAGCATTTGCTTTGGCTGTAAAGGATTACAGCATAGGCCCTCTACTATGTAGAGCCTGTTTACTCCCCCTGGTGTTTGGCCCTTAGCCTGTGTTTACTGTGGAACCCCTGATGTTTTGCAGAGCTTGAGGAACCTGATTGGTACCATAGGGTGCCCGGCTCATAAATATTTGTTAAAAAGAGTCCTGGGTAAGTGAGCTCATAAATATTTGTTTAAGAGTCTTAGGGGCAAAGGCTGGGTGGTTAAGGAGTTGAAAGTCACTGACAAGAGGCTGTGTGGAAGAATAAGGGTAAGAAGTGTATGTTTCCACTGACAAGGGGCAAGTGCGTTAGATGGTGTGGCCACAAAGCCAAATATCAAATTGAAATTCACAATTGAAATCTAATTCACAATTTATCTATGTTCTGGTTCAAATTAAAGACTTGTTGATTGTAAGTTTCTAGTCTGAAACAAGTGGGCAAAGGTATTTTGTGTCCGATTTGTTGGGTTGCAGGCTGTGGCTGAACAATGCCACTAGTCTCTGTTGCTGCGCGCAGGCATGCCTGGCTGAGCCTCAAAATTTGGCTGGAGCTGCCACTAGCAGTGGATTTTGGATGGCATTTTATGGTCTGATGTTGATTGCTTCTTTGGTGTCTGATTTACATGGTTGAAGCCACCTCCTTTACAAGTCTTTATGCAACCAGGTGCCAGGGCAGTTTTTTTTGTGTAGGTAAAGCCACCGGGTTTAGTAGTTGCACGCTCAAGCTTGGGAGGTTTGTGACACATTGGGTGGCTGTTCACCTACCAGTTCAGGGTGGGGGGGACGGGGCTGTGTCTAGGCAAGGTGGGGGAGGCCTAGGACAGGAGTTCAGCTGCTCTGATTCTTGGGTCCTTGGCAGGTAGGGCAAACAGAATCTTAATGATTCTGTTTCCGTAAAGATCAGCAGAGTCTGTCCTTTTGTAGCTGTACTCCTTTTCCGTCTTTTGGCTCTTTTACTGGAATAACTGTCTCTTTTCAGAGGTCAGAACAACTTTAATTACTCAAGACAGATGGGTGTTGAAATACTATTTACCAGTCCCTGTGTCAAAAAGGGCACCCAGATGCTAACACGGAGACTGCTTTTGATTTTGATATCACGTGGAGACTGCTTTGATATTTCTAAGTCCGAGATTATCTGGAGACAAACAGCTTTTTTATGTTGGCTGGGCAAAGATCTTTACCCCTGCTGGGCAAAATCCAAGGGATGGTCACGTTTAGATCTAAGGAAGCTTTGCAGGCTGTATGCAGTTTCAAGCCGGAGATTCCCAATATCAGTTTCTTGCATTTGCTCCATATTAGGCTAGCACTGCGGAATTAGTATCTTGTCTTGAAGGTGCAGGGAATTCACAGAAAGCTTTCACTACAGGTGCCAAGGCTTATCTACTGTAGAGTATTCACAGACTTAAGGTTTCTCTCTACTGATTCTGGACTTCCAGTTCACAGCACTTCTAATATCTCTTAGCAAAGCAAGATGCCTTAGAGCAGTAGAAAGAACAAGTTACAACTATCTGAAATAAATACAGTCAGTCTTATCTCAACAGATGGAATTTGTGAGCCCAGGGTGCCTTTTCTAGTACCCTCTCCTTCCAGTCTGTCTCACATATCATCCACTATCCTGTCAGTCACTTCCTGCCTTGCTGAGACATCAGTCAGCATTAGGTCTGTCACTTATCTAGGCCACACTGCATATCTGCCAAAGTCGTGCTGACAAAGTGGGAAGTCCTTCACCCCAAAGGGTTATGGTAATTGTATGGAATCAAATTTTACCTTCCCTCATCCATATATACCCTACAGTTCAAAGAGTATTTAATAGGTGGCCCAGAATGGATTGCTTGTCTGAGGCCTCTTCAGGATCCGCCAGACAGCGTAGTCTCTTGTGGTTACCTCAGGATGCTCCACAGATGCTTGGATACAGACCAAATGCAAATTGGATAAGCAACAAGTGGCCCACACGAAGTGACATCTACATATCAAGGTAAAACACATCCTTAATGCACAAGTGGATACAGGACAATCTCATTACAAGACTACAGAGGGCACATATTGATTCCAACAGACAACACAACAGTCATGTTAGCTCAAATGGCATGGAACACATTCATCTTCCACTGCAGGCAAGCATGAACTCTCTGGGCAAGGTTTCTGCCAGGGCAATCAACACTCTTTCACAGGCAAACAACAGGCAAGAGCCTGGAACCCTTCTAGGATATAGACTCTCAGGGAGTCAGAATAATCTCCAGATTCTTCAGGCAGGGGTTTCATAGATCATGGTGAACCTCAATTAGCCACTGTGTCTTCTCCACCAATCATGCTAGCTGGGGTAGTTTGCACAGCAGTTTTATCTGCTACAGTGGAAACCTGTTATCCCTTGAGTTTCTTGCAAAGACCACCCATGGCCTTCTACCTTGATTCCACATCCTTTACCTGCTCAGGATCGTGCCTCCTGCAGCCCTACGCTTCCTTCTGAAGTGACAGCTCTGGCACTGGTTCCTCCTGACAACCTGGTCTCACCCCTCAACAAAGCGAATGTGGCAGGCAACTAGGGCGAAACGTAAGTGCAAAGTTTACGTGACTTAAATGGAAGAGATTTTATTCATATTCTGAGCAAATTTGAAAATTTTTTCTGGTTTATCTCATATTCCATTCTTCAATTTTTGACTGAGTTACTGACATGTGGGTCTGTCCTCTTCCATCAAGATCCATAATGCATAGCTCTCACTGGTTGGATGACCCACCATTGTTGTGATCCCTATTCAAGATTCCTCTTAGAGGAGTTAAGAGAATACATCTCTGTTACTGAGTTACTAATTAAGGGGTTTGTCCTTCTCTTCCTTGTGAAAACTGAACTTACATTTTCAGCTACTGCTGAATTGGAATATTACTTAATTTTTTATATTTCCACACTTGCACAAATTTTTGTTGGCCCAGCAGAGGAGCTGAATATGTTAGGGAGTATGTGGTGGCCCTGGTTTTGTTTTCTAGGGGGTTTTGATTTTCCATAAGATAACTATACTCTACTAAGGTGCCCGTGTGCCCAAGGTGCCAAACTAATAAGTTTACCTTTAACCATTTATTTGTTGGCTTTTAATGCAGGTAGAGGATTTGCATGTACGCAGGCAGAAGATTTTGCACACTTTAGATGTGAGCAGTTTATTAAAGTGTTACGGGGCAGGACTATGATTTGTTCCCTTTATTCCTAGGTGGTTTCTAGTCTTACAGTTTTGAGTTCTATTAATTTTTTGCAAAGTGTTTGTTAAAGAGTTTTTGCCAAGATTTTTTCTCGTGGATTGGCTTTTACTTTAGATTCGATCATGGCTTCAAATTGTCATTCGATTAGGCTAGGCATTTAGGGCACTTTCACTAGTTATTTTTCTACATTCTGGCAACTAAGGAGATTTTGCCTGAGGCTACCGGAGTTCTATTTCTACTAAGGTGGATTGCCCATTCATGCTAGGTTTGTATTGGGTACCTGGCAAGGCATGTTTGCAAGGCATGTTACCTCGGCATTTGCTAAGGGCTCAATAGTGCCTTCAGCATTACTGGGGTCAGTTTGGGATTTTACCATATTTGGCAAGGGACTGCAGCAATTTTGCCTAATACTTTTATGCCTCAGTTTCACATACCGTAGACTGTGTTTTTCTGAGGTTGGTTACTATTGTCTCCTTTTTCCTATATGTTGTCTCTTGTGGTTGTTTGTAGCTTATATTTTGGTTCCTTTTTTGTATATATTGTTCACTTTTTGGTTTTGGTATTTTGGGCATTAAGGTTTTTTGGACATGTTTCTTAGCTCTGGGGTCATATAAAAGAGGATAAGACCGTCTGCAGATAGTACTCCTGATATTCGGACGCTGGCTCACGCCGGGGTGGACCGAGTAAGGACTGCTTCATGGGTAAATATGGTCTCTACATTTATGGTAGGTACAAAACTGTACTTTTTTCTTGGTTTATGGTGGTTGCTTTCAGTGTTTTTCATTATCTGGGTTATACCTCAGCTTTATTTTCCAGAACAAATCTCTTCCAGTGAAGGGGACTCCCTGTTACCGGATTCCCCTGTAGAGGTTTCTTTTGGGGAGACTGTACAGAGCATGATAAAATGCTTTGATTGGCAATCCACTCAGATTTCTGATGCTCTGAAGAGGTGCTACAGCCTCTTGGAGATGGGTACCCTTGTCCCTTCTCCAGTCCTTGTGTTTGAGGTTTTCTAGGGCACCTTTCAGTCTACCTGTTATGCACCTGATTCTCAACCACCAGCTCCTAGTAGACAAGACCAGTTTTACAAAGTCCCCGATGACCTGAAATACCTGTACAAGAACTGTGTGACAGGCTCTTCTGCAGTATCTCTCTCTTCAGATAAGCCCTCCAAGCTTTTGCCCAGTGCAGATGCCCTACCCACTGATGACTGTAGTAAGGCAGTGGATATATGGAGGAAGGTTTACACCTCTGCTACCCCTGACTTTAGGGTAATTTAATTACCAGACTCAAATGTCAGTGTTTTAATTTCCATTTTTAATTCCTTAGCTTGTATCCTCCTACAACAGACTCTAAGGAACAGATGTGGCGCTTACTTTCACAGGCTATTCAGGTTGCCAGACACAGCATTAAGTGCAGTTACGGTGCTTCTACGACAACTGCCACGGGACTGGTTATCTGTAGATATGCAGGGCTTTGCATTCAATGTATGCCTGAGGATATTAAAAGATTATAGATTTGACCTTGGACAAAGACTTACTGTTTGGTCCTCAGGCAAGCCAGTCTGTTGCCCAAGGTAAGACCATGAAGGACTAAAGACAGCTCTTGCTTCCCTCAGTCCCTCGATAACATAGTAACTACCTAGCTAAGTCTACATCCTTCATTAAAATAGATCTGAGGAAAGTCCACAAACAGAGGAAAACATCCAGGAAAAGATATTCTGAAAAATCCTAAGGGAACCTTCAGCTAGGAGACTACCCTTTGGAGGCACAATCTGTGACTGGTCCTGCAGCATCTCTCCCTGTCCCCAACTCAGTTACCCTTCTTTCTCAAAGGTTGTCATTCTCCCTGGCCAGGTGGCAAACTTATCACAGACATAAAAGTGGATCCCTTCATCAAAAACTGCTATAAAATGTCTTAGCAAGACAGTTCCCCCTCTGAGAGGTACCTCACTGCCTCCTCTAAGTCAGATATCCCTTCTGAATCCCATTATTCAAGACTTCTTAATTCAAAGTAGCATCAAACAGGTACCAAAAGAGTTGATGGGAAAAGGGTTTTACTCCAGGTTCTTCCTAGTCCCACGAAAAGAAGAGCACTGGAGACCCATCCTAGACCTGTCCATCCTAAATACTTACCTGAAAGCATAATCTTTAAAAATGCTTTCTGTTCAGACTTTTCTACCTTTTATCCTCCCACAAGCCTTCTTAGTGTCATTGGTCTCAAGGACACATATCTACACATTGTCATTTAGCCTTCTTGCAGGAGACTTTTCAGGTTTTCCTCTGGCTCATTGCATTTTCAGTTTACTGCTCTGCCTTTTCATTTTTCACCAGCCCCAAGAGCGTTCACAAAGTGCCTAGAACTTGTAGTAGCTTTCTGCAGCACTCAAGACAAAATCTATTTGGCTTTGCAGCAGCTGAGCTTTTCAAGACCTTGCGGGATGAGGGGGAAGGTCATGCAAGATCTTAAGCAGATCTTCCTTCTATTCCCAAATGTCAGAGAAATTACCCCCTTCACATTTTCAGTTATCTGCTTTGCTCTTTGGTCGTTCTACAGCTTGGAGACCTCAGTTAGTCTTCTGCAGAGTTTTGTGGAATTCAGATTGTTCCTTATTTGGACAACCAGCTGATTCAAGGCCCATATCAGCACCTGTTTTTTCAGGATCTTTGGTATATCATGCTTCCCCTCTACAATGCCAGGTTAACTCTAAATCACAAAGTCTCTTCTTACCCCTTTTCAGGACCTTTTTGTCTGGGCTGCAGGGTTCAGACCTTGCCAATGATGGCCTTGCTTCCCCCTCCCAGGGTCCTTTCCTTGACTGCCTAGTTTCATTCACTTCTACTGCAGGCTGTTCCTATAAGAGAGTTTCTTCAGATCTTGAGGTTTATGGCAGCCACTATTTCTATGGTTCCTTTTGCCAGGCTGCACATGAGTAAGTTTCATTGGTATCTTAAAACTGTTTGGCTTCAACATCCTCAGCCATCCTCTGGATATTCTTATCCCGGTCTTCCCTCAAACTTGAGTTCTCTGGCTTTGGCCAATTTCTCTGAATCCTAGTCTGCCTTTTCAAATCCCTCTTCCTACTCAAGACCTGTACACAGATTCTTCCAATCAGGGCTAGGGAGCCCCTTCTAACAACATCAGGGTCTAGAGCGTTTGGTCTTCCAGCAACAAGTGGACCATATCAGAATAAAAGAGATGAGAGCTCTAATTCTAGCTGTTCATGCCTTGCACCCTCTTTGGGCTTTAGGTCTTTTGAGAGTTTTCACAGACAGCACCACAGTGATGTGGTATATAAACAAAGGGACACAGTCTTACATTCTCAGCAGGCTAGCTCTTCAGACTTGGGATTTTGCAATTAGGCAGGCAGTTAACATTCCCTAGGAGCACAGTCTAGTGGCAAAGAATCTGAGCATGCCCGGGGCAGATCTTCATGAATGGATGCTTCACAGGGAGGTTTTTTGGACATTGTACATCAGTGGGGTACTACTCAAGTATATATTTTTGTCTCCCCTCTGAACAGACAACTCACCCAGTTCTTTTCCAGTGTGTCAAGTCCCCTGGCTTGGAAAATGGATGCCATTTTTTTCTTTGAAGGGTATGTTTCTGTTTCTTCTTTTACCACTCCTCCTTTTATTCCTAAGGATGTTAATGAATTGTCTCAAAATCCAACTATTAATCTTCCTTTTTTCCCCTTCTCCCAAGTGATAGTGAGAAAGTTGTTCATACTTTGTGGCTCTACGTAGCTCTGGTATTGCCTTGACAAGACTAAAGGTATAAAGAATTCTGAGCAACTTTTCTTTCCATTCTAGCAAACTGGACTTAGCTGTTTCTAAGCAAACTGCCTCCTCCTGGATTTGCCTCTTCTGGTGCTCTTTTTTGTTTTTTCTTTTTTTCCAAAAGTCTGCTGAATACTAGACCCATTCTGGAAGCTGCTACATGATCTTCTGTTCATACATTTACTAAATGTAAGTTGGATGCGATTTCTAGAGTCGGGGTGGTTTTGCCAGGGTCATCCTACATGAGTTGCTGGAGGACCCCTGTATAGTTTCCTCCTACCATACTCTTTACTAGCATTTGGCACTCCCCAATTTGTAAGGAATACTGCGTCCGTGATAAGTATGGACATAGTATAGTTGTGCAAGATCTTATCTTAATAGTAGATGTCCTACTTCTGTCTGTTGCAGTATTCTATCCCTCCCTCCTTCCCCTTTATCTCTTTGTGGCTTTTCCTTTGGGTGAGAGGTCCTTCTTCCTTTTCTCCCCTTCCTGGATGCAGGTCATTGCTTCTCCTCTTTGGATTGCTCTGGCTGTTCTGGGCAGTTCATTTCTGAGGATTAGGTGCTCGTACATCACTTATGTACCCTAAGCTTTAGATGTAGAACATATGCCTGATGTATGGAGCTTGGGAGAAACTAAGGCTTTGGTATGCTGGGCAGATGTTTGGCTATCCTGTGCAGGATATTCCATCTGTAAAGAATACTATAGCAGTGTAAAGTAGGACATCTGCTGTTATAGTAAGATTTTATACAACTGTACTATCTGAGGTAACCAGAGGAAGTGTTGCATTACTGGAAGGAAAATTCTTAAAGCGCTGGAGCAGTAATGCTGCTGAGCTGTATCCAACAGGCATCTGGAATACCCACATGATGATCATCGTGTTTCAGTGTTGCAGTCATGACTGTAGGGTTCTCCCCTGCCGGCAGGCAGCCCTCGGTCGGCCAGAATCCCAAAGTCTGGGTCCGGCATCGGCTGTTCAGCCATGCTCTTTGACGTCAGAGCGCCAGAAGTACAAAGCTGACAGCCGATGCCATCTTCTCCAGTCTTTCTTGCCGTGCGGTGATAGCAGTTCGCAAGTGCCGGTCGGCTGACTCCTGACGAATTTTTCTATATACTTCGGTCCGAAGACTTTCTTCTCCACTCAAAGCCAAGTACCCCGATGTTCATCGTGCATACAGCTGCAGTCATAACAGATGGGTTCTTCTGCCGTCAGGAGGGTCCTCGGTCGGCCAAATTCCAAAGTCTAGGTCCGGCGCGGTTGTCGCTTCTTCCCTGACATCAGTGCGACAGGGGTATAAAAGAACCAGCCGACGCCATGTTCTTCAGTCTTTCTTGCCGTGCGGTGCCCGAAGCAGAAGCAGTTCGCAAGTGCCGGTCGGCCAGCTCCTGAGATTACGAAAAATTTGGAAAACCGAAGTCTTCTTAAAAGCCAAGTACCCCGTTGGGGAAACTTTTCTTGCCTCAGACCGATGTCAGACAAAGTTAATAATTGTATTTCTTGTGGGAAGCAAATACCGCATAAGGATTTCCATTCCCTCTGTATACCTTGTTTAGGCCCAGACCACGACGTCTCGGTCTGTCACTGTTGTGCTACATTCAACAAACGCACTATTAAGTGTCGGGCGGAGTTCGCCCAGCATTTTTTTGGGAAAGCATTTAACTATACCATGTCATTGGATACTCAGACACCGGTTTTGTCTAAAAAAACGCAAAGACAAGGACCGACACTCGAGGTCCGCGGCCTCTACCGACACCACGCCAAAGCCGACTACACGTGGTCCGGTTCTCAGTGAGGCGCCTACGCAGCCCCTGACTACCGACACATCTTTGGCGGTGTCTCCTGTACCCGAGGTCGCAGGCTCCTCGGCCCACACCCCGACTACAGATACCGAAGCCACTCTTGGCATTGAAACACAGAATGTGGACAGGTCCACCTCCACTCAAGGTGTCTTCAGACCTTCCTCTTCTTTCTCCATCAAGGCTTTCACCAAGTTTAAAGCAACCATGCACCCTAAGAGACCAGTTACACAGGGCCCATCTCCAGGCCCCATGCCTAAGAGACAGATGCTTAAAATGGCTGAGGATTTAATTACTCTAATCAGAGATTCTCAGCCACCTCCGGACAAAAGGCCCAGAGTGGAGGAAGATTTCCCCCTCCTCTGATCAGGGATCCATTATTTCAGAACACTCTGATGATCAGGAACAGGCTAACTCCCCTTTCGAATCCTCTGATGCAGAGGAGTCTATTCCTTCTGTATCCCCTGCTGAGGATTTCTCATTTGGGGAAACTTTGCATACCTTAAGGGAACACTTCCACTGGGAAAGCCAGGATTATTCAGATTCCAAGAATAGGCTCAGGGAATTTCTTTTGTTACCCCAGCACAGGCCTCTGGCTATACCTCCTGTCTTGGACATCCTAGATGATGTTTACTCTGAGGCCTGCCTTAACCCGGACTCTCTACCTCCAGCTCCAGTTAAGCCTGACAGGTACTACAGGGTTCCTGACTCGCACCAATTTCTTTACAAAAGCCATGCTGCTGACCTAGAAAACCATCTCACAGGGACCCAAGGGAGTTAAGGCTTCCATTGCCAAAAATCCATTGCCTTCCGAGAGAGATTCTAGATCCTTAGAAAGGTGGGGAAAAAAGGCATATACCTCGGCTACCTTAACCATGAGGGCCTTAAACTGTCAGTTTCATATGCTAAAATACCAACAGTTTCTGTTATCTCAATTGAAAAGTAAAATGTCACAACCTGAACAACCAGACTTGAAGGAGTTGCAGGATTTGATGCATAGTGCAGAACAAGTGGGTAAACATACCTTACAATGTGGTTTTGATGCTCTAGAGGCCTCATGTAGAGCTGCTGTTACAGGCTCAGTCATACACAGGCATGCTTGGCTCAAGGAACAAACCTTGCCTGATCATGTCAAAGCTAAATTACTAGACGCCCCTCTTCAAAAGGATGTACTATTTGGGGCAAATGCTGAGGAAGTATTACGAAAAATGGAGGAAAAAGCTAAATCAATACAAACTGTGAAAGAATTTCTGCAGGTTCAACCACCACGTTTTAGTAGAAATTGGCCTTCCAAAAACTGGTCCTTTCCTGCCACGGACAGATCCCAAAGAGGCAGATACAGGCACCCGAGGGGCAGAGGACAACCACAAGGATCGTACAGAGGCAGACAATGGCAAGCTCCTACACAAAGAGGTGGTGAGGACAACTCACAATCTCTCAGAAAGCAAACCCAATGACTGTCCCCTTTGCAGGCCAACCAGGTCTCAAGTGGCAGCCCCTTTAGGAGGAAAGCTGGCACTATTCTCAAAAAATTGGCATGTTGTCACAAAGGACAAATGGATCCTGGACATTATAAGCAAAGGCTACAAATTCCACTTTTATACCCTTCCAAAAATGAGAGGCATGCCAAAATTACCACACAAAGGGCAGAGGCACAAAAGCAAATTTCAGATCTTATAAACATGAAAGCTATTCAAGAGGTACCTACACATGAACAAGGTCAAGGTTTTTATTCCAAGCTATTTCTGGTGCCAAGGAAGGGAAAAGATTGGAGACCTATTTTGGATCTTTCCATCCTAAACACATTCCTACTGCACTCAAAATTCAAGATGCTCACTCTACAGCAACTTCTTCCCATGCTGGGCAAGGAGTCTTGGCTGGTAACATTGGACCTCAAGGAGGCATACCTGCATGTCCCAATCAGACAAAATTGCAGAAGATACCTCAGATTTCTTGCAGGTTCAACCCATTATCAATTCTCTGCAGTGCCCTTTGGCTTATCTACTGCACCCAGAGTATTCACGAAATGCCTGGCATCAGTAATTGCCTACTGCAGACTTCAAGGGATACAAATATACCCTTATTTGGACAACTGCCTGATCCAAGCGGACAGCAAGCACATTCTTCTGAAACATCTGGCTTATGTAATAATGTTATTAAACTCTCTGGGATACACAGTCAAAGAGAAATCAAGGCTAATACCCTCTCGAAATATAATTTTCCTGGGTGCCATTTTGGACACAAACACCCAGATGGCCTACCTCACGCCAGAGAAGCAGGGGCAACTAATTCAGTATTTCAAAACACTGGCAAATTGCACCAGGCTGACTGCAAGGAAAATCCTGCAGGCTCTGGGATTCATGGCATCTTGCATCTTGCTAACCCCATGTGCAAAGCTGCATATGAGAACTACAGTGGTACCTAAAAAACATATGGTCTCAACACAGCCACAGTTTGGAAACAATAATACCACTACTTCCATGTCTGCAAAAGGAATTTCTGTGGTGGGCTCAAGCATGTCAAGCAAACACAGGTCTTCCATTCAGCAAGCCTCAAGCAAATCAAGTCATCACAACAGACGCCTCTGACTACGCCTGGGGGGGGCGCACATGACAGACAGGTGCATTCAGGGCAAATGGTCCCAAAAAGAAAAGCACCTTCACATCAATCAAAAAGAAATGCTAGCAGTAATAAATGCTATTATAGCTTTCAAGGACCTTCTACAACCAGGTCAACTATTGATAAGAACGGGCAACACCAGTTATGTGGTACATAAACAAGCAGGGAGGAACACATTCCTGTCCCCTATGCAGACTGGCCATATCAATTTGGAACATGGCCATGGATTTACAAATGGAACTACAAGCACAGTACTTGCCAGGCAAGGAAAACACGCTGGCAGACAACCGAAGCAGGAATATGATAGATCCACACGAATGGATGTTGCATCCAAAAGTTTTTACAGAAATAATCCAAGAATGGGGAAGGCCAGACATAGATCTCTTTGCCTCCTACAAAAATCATCAATTGACAAAATTCTGCTTGAGGACCTTCCACCCAAAGGCCTGGAGAGTGGACGCTCTCTTTCAGCTGGACATCAATGACAGTTTATGCCTTCCCACCTCTTCCTCTGCTGCCCAAAGTCCTATTGAAGACCAGAGCAGACAGACCGAAGATGATCCTCATTGCTCTGGACTGGCCAAGGCAACATTGGTACCCACTCCTGAGGAGCCTGACTCATTTCCCTCCATGGACCCTGCCTCTAATGCATCTTCTTCTGACTCAGCACAGCTTCAAAACTCTGCACAGTCAGCTAAAAACACTCAATCTAGCCGCATGGAAGATTCCTTAGCATCACAGCAGGCCCTACTGTCCAAGGAGGTGCAGGATGCCATTTTGGAGGCCAGAAGGTCATCAACTAGAAAAGCTTACTCCGCAAAATGGAAACATTTTTGTCTGGAATGAGAAAAAGGACCAGAACCCTGGAAAACTGAATTTAACCTCAAATACTACAATATTTGGCTGAACTACTAAGCAGTGGACTTTTGTTCTCCTCCATCAAAATCCATGCCTCAGCCATTTCTGCAGAATACAACACTGATCCTCCTTTATTCTCTCACCCTCTTTTAAGACAGTTCCTCAGAGGGGCTAAGAATTTAAGACCTCCAAGGAAATGGACCAATACCTGCTTGGGATCTAAATTTCATTCTGGAAAAACTGACTTTGCCTCCTTTTGAGCCAGCTGCTTCATCAGATTTGCAATATTTGTCCTGGAAAACAGCTTTCCTTCTGGCTATCACTTCAGCTCGTAGAGTTTCAGAACTACAGGCCCTCATGGCTGTCCAGCCTTTTATCTTCCATCAGGACAGAGTTTCATTATGAACCAACCCTTCCTTTATGCCTAAAGTGGTATCCAGGGTAGCTTTAAATCAGGCCATACATTTACCTACTTTTTATCCCAATCCTCAAAACAAAGGGGAGAGATTACTACATTCCTTGGACATCCACAGGCAACTGCATTATTTGGACAGAACAAAGCCTTTCAGAAAATCAGAACAGCTCTTTGTGGCCTATGCGGTAGGAGCTACAGGAAAGCCAATTTCCAAGCAGACAATCTCAAAATGGATAGCCCACTGCATACGCTTTTGCTATTCCTTTCATGGCAAAACTGTTCCTACAGGCATTAGAACTCATTCCACCAGGGCCACAGCCACCTCTGCAGCCTTCCTCAGAGGAGTTCCTACCAAGGATATCTTGGAAGCAGCCACTTGGAGTTCTGTGCATACCTTCTCCAAACACTACAACCTACCGTTATACTCCAAATCTAGAGCAGGCTTTGCCACTGCAGTCTTGCAGGGCATTTTGGCTCCTCCTAGTTCCACCTAGTGCCTACCACCCCTTTCTTAGCTTTGGGATTCTACCCATCTGTTATGACTGCAGCTGTATGCGTGATGAACATAGTACAGTTTTGTACCTACCATAAATGTAGATGTTCGAGTGCTAATACAGCTGCAGTCCAGGTTTCCCTCCCTCCTTCCCCTCTAGGGGTATTCTTTTATGGTGTATTTGCTTGCAACTACTGTTTTTTGATTATATTGCATTGCATTACTACATAATTTTATGTATTGCCTTCCTTCTGGGGGCACAAAAAACTGAAGAACATGGCGTCGGCTGGTTCTTTTATACCCCTGTCGCACTGACGTCAGGGAAGAAGCGACGACAACCGACGCCGGACCTAGACTTTGGAATTCGGCCGACCGAGGACCCGCCTGACGGCAGGAGAACCCATCTGTTATGACTGCAGCTGTATTAGCACTCGAACATCTACATTTATGGTAGGTACAAAACTGTACTTGGGGAAACTTTTTTCTTGCTCCACTCCGATGTCAGAAAAAGTTAATAATTGTATTTCATGTGGGAAGCAAATACCTCATAAGGATTTTCATTCGTACTGTATTCCTTGCTTAGGCCCTGACCACGACGTAGCTAGTTGTCGGTTTTGTGCTAGATTCAATCAGCGTACAATTAAGCGAAGGTACGATTTTGCTTTTCATTACTTCGGTAGGCGCTTTAACTACAAAATGTCTGATACGGTCCCGGCTACCGGAGTTCACAAACGTCGCAAGGATAAAGACAGGCCTCAGAGGTCCAAATCTGATGATAGCGCACAAGCGGAGCCAGCTTCAGGTTCGGCCGTCATCAGTGAGGTGCTTTTGCAGCCCCTGTCGTTGGCCATTTCAGAACCGACGGCCGAAACGGACTCTCATGAGGAGCCAACCAGGCCTTTAAATATTTCTGTTGCAGGACCTTCGGACAATGCTCCTTTGGATGGGTCCAGAGCCGCCTTGCAGGTACCGGCTTCCGAAGGGGTTTTCAGGCCTACTCAGCTACTAGTAAAGGCAAAGCCAAAGACAAAAGGCATAGACTCCTTCTAAATCAAAGACTTCAACACAGGCCTCTTCTGAACTGGCACCCAAGTCACAGAAACAGTTACTCAAGATGGCGGAGGATTTACTTACTATGATTAGGGGTTCACATCCCCCTCCAGACAAAAGGCCAAGGCAGGATGTTTATTATGATTCCTCTGATCAGGCTTCTGTTTCCTCAGTTTCTTCTTCTGATCAGGAATATTCTTTCCCTCCTTATGAGGATTCTGATGCTGAAGAATCCATTCCTTCAGCTTCTCCCCCTGAGGATTTCTCTTTTGGGGAAACTTTGCATGAAATGAGGGAACATTTTCACTGGGAAGGACAGGAGTATTCGGAATCCAATAAAAGACTGAGGGATTTTCTTCTTCTTCCCCAACATAGACCCCTGGCTATTCCTCCTGTTTTGGATATTGTGGATGATGCCTTTTCGGAGGCTAACTTAACCCCTGACTCTTTTCCTCCTGCTCCTGTTAAGCCTGATTGATATTACAGGGTTCCTGATTCCCATCAGTTTTTATACAAGAACCCTGCTGCTGACCCTGAAACCATTTCTCAGGGTCCTAAGGGAGTTAAGGCCGCTTCTGCCAAAAATCCCATTCCTACTGAAAAGGATTCTCGATCCTTAGAAAGATGGGGCAAAAAGGTGTACACTTCTGCTACTTTATCCATTAGGGCTTTAAACTGTAAGTTTCATATGCTTAAATACCAGCAATTTCTGTTGTCTGTCTTAAAACAAAAGCTTACTTCCATCTCTGCCTGTGCAGATGATAAGGAATTACATGACTTATTGCATGCCACTGAACAGGTTGGGAAGCATGGTTTACACTGTGGATTTGATGCCTTGGAGGCTTCTTGTAGGGCTGCGGCCTCTGGCACAGTCATTAGAAGGCATGCATGGCTAAAGGAACAAAATTTACCTGAACAAGTAAAGGCTAAATTATTGGATGCTCCTGTTCAGCATAATGTTTTGTTGGATCAAAAGCTGAAGAGGTGATTAAAAAGATGGAGGATAAGGTGAAATCCATGCAAACAGTTAAAGATTTCTTACAAGTACAGCCACCTAGATTTAGCAGGAATTGGCCTTCAAAAAATTGGTCCTTTCCCACTTCAGACAGGCCTCAGAGGGGTAGATATAGATGCTCCAGAGGGAGGCCTCAAACACAAGCTGCTTATAGACCAAGACAGTGGGTGCTTCCACCCCTGGGGGGGGTGAGGACAGGTCGCAATCTCAAAGGAAACTAACTCAATGACTCCCTCTGTTGGGCTACAGGAACTTCTTGCCTGGAAGCCCCTCTCAGAGGAAAACTCTCTCTTTTTTTTATCAAAATTGGACTCAAATAACCCAAGACAAATGGGTTTTGGATGTGGTTTTAAGAGGTTACAAATTCCATTTTCATACCTTGCCAAGGCCAAGCGGATGGCCAGACCTTCGGAAACATCAATGGACGGAGGCCTTAAACCAGGTGGCAGCTCTTTTGGCTATGAATGCCATAGAACTGGTTCTTCTTTCAGAGATGGGAAAAGGTTTTTACTCGAGGCTCTTTCTAGTCCCAAGGAAGCAAAACTCATGGAGACCCATTTTGGATCTGTCGGTCTTGAACACCTTTCTAGAGATTCCAAAATTCAAGATGCTTACTCTACAGCAGCTACTTCCAATGCTGTCCAAAGATGCATGGATGGTAACTTTGGATTTAAAGGAGGCATATTTACACATTCCCATCAGGCAGGATCGCAGAAAATACCTCTGGTTCAAGGCCGGATCAAGGCACTTCAATTCTCTGCGCTGCGATTTGGATTGTCTACTGCGCCCAAGGTCTTCACCAAATGCCTGGCTCCAGTAGTAGCTTACTGCAGACTCAAGGGAATTCAAATTTACCCTTATCTGGACGATTGCCTAATTCAGGCAGACAGCAAGGATGTCTTACTCCAGCATCTAGAATTTGTACAGAACCTCCTCAAGTTCCTGGGATTCTCTGTAAACATAAAGTCAAATTTGACACCATCACAACAGATAACGTTTCTGGGTGCACTTCTAAACACCACAACCCAGATGGCATTTCTGACATCCGAAAAACAATTACAGCTGGTTTCAACTTTCAAAACCTTGGCAACTCTAACTCAACTCTCTGCAAGGAAATTCCTGCAGGCTTTGGGTTACATGGCCTCCTGCATCCTTCTCGTACCATATGCAAGACTACACATGAGGAAAATACAGTGGTACCTAAAAAGTGTATGGTCTCAGCATTGCCACAGTTTAGACATACTGATCTCCGTCCTTCCTTGCCTTCAAAAGGAATTTCTTTGGTGGTCCAGGGCATGTGCTCTAAACAAAGGGAAACCCTTCCGTCTGCCTCCTGCCACTCAGATTCTAACCACAGATGCCTCGGATTATGCTTGGGGAGCCCATTTTCAGGGCAGTTGTCTGCAGGGCCTTTGGACAAAGGATCAGAAGCACCTGCATATCAACTTAAAGGAAATGTTAGCCATTCAGAAAGCCCTATTGGCCTTCAGGAATCTTTTACAACCAGGACAACTACTAATACAGACAGACAACACCACAGTTATGTGGTACATAAACAAGCAAGGGGGATCTCATTCCTACCCCCTTTGCAGACTAGCCATGGATCTATGGAACACAGCTCTAGCTTGCAATCTGGATCTTCAAGCTCAGTTTCTACCAGGGAAACAAAACTTCCTGGCAGACAGTCTGAGCAGAAACCTTTCTGATCCACACGAGTGGGTGCTGGACACCAAAATATTCAGGATGATAACAGCAGTCTGGGGATGTCCTCACAGACCTCTTTGCATCCCATCTCAATCATCAACTACAGAATTTTTGCAACAGGACTTTCCACAGAGAAGCTTGGAAAGTGGATGCCCTGTCATTCAGTTGGAGGAACCTCTCAGGATATGCCTTTCCGCCTCTTCCTCCTCTTCCACGGGTTTTATTGAAGATAAAACAAGACAAGCCCAACATGATAATCTTGCTGGCTCCAAATTGGCCTTGGCAGTTTTGGTATCCAACTCTAAAAAACCTATGCCTGGAGCCCCCTTGGGTTTTACCTCCATCTCCGAACCTTCTGTCCCAGCATCAGGGTCAGGTTCTACACTCTCATGTCAGAACTCTCAGCCTGGCGGCCTGGTTAATCCAGGGCCTTTGATTTCTTCTTTACTGCCCAAGCAGGTTATGGATGTCATTTTAGAAGCCAGACGTCCTAGCACTAGAAAATCTTATGCAGGAAAATGGAAAAGATTTTGTTCCTGGATGCAGGCTCAGGATTCTGATCCTCTTCTTCCTAACATTACTTTAATTTTACTTTACTTGACAGATCTCTTACATAAGGGTCTCTCTTTCTCTTCCATTAAGATACATGCCTCTGCTTTTTCTGCTCATTATAATACAGACCCTCCCATCTTTTCCCACCAGCTCATGAGACAGTTTCTCAGAGGAGCTAAGAACTTAAGACCTCCTAGATCTCCTCCCATTCCTGCTTGGGATCTCAACTATGTTTTGGAAAAACTAACCTTGCCTTCTTTTGAACCTGCTGCCTCTTCTGACATCAAGTTTTTATCTTGGAAGACAGCGATTCTGTTAGCCCTAACCTCTGCCAGGAGAGTTTCAGAGTTACAAGCTCTTATGGCTGTGGAACCTTATATTATTTTTCATCAAGACAGGGTAGCTTTGAGGACTAATCCTACCTTCATGCCTAAGGTGGTTTCCAAAGTGGCTTTAAATCAAACTATCCACTTGCCAACCTTTTTTCCCACTCCTCAAAATAAAGGGGAAAAGGATCTTGCATTCCTTGGATGTACACAGACAACTACGTGTTTACCTGAACAGAACCAAGGACATCAGAAAATCAGAACAATTGTTTGTTTCTTATGCTTCAAGTTCCCAAGGTAAAGCCATTTCAAAACAGACCATTTCTAAATGGATTGCTCATGGAATCAGATTTTGTTATTCTCACCATGGAAAGCAAATCCAAGGGAGTATACGGACTCATTCCACCAGAGCTGCTGCCACTTCTGCGGCCTTCCTCAGGGGAGTTCCTACCAAGGACATTTTGGAAGCTGCAACTTGGAGTTCAGTGCATACTTTTTCTAAGCACTACAATCTACCTCTCTACTCTAAGTCTAGGGCAGGCTTTGCCTCTGCAGTCTTGCAGGGCCTTTAGCCACCCTTCCTCTTTATGACCACCTCCCTTTCTTTCAGCTTTGGGATTCTACCCTACAGTCATGACTGCAACAGTGAAACACGATGAACATAGTACAGTTGTGTACACCTACCATAAATGTAGATGTTAGAGTGTCTTCACTGTTGCAGTCTGTTCCTCCCTCCTGTCCCTCTTATTTTACTTTTGTGTATTTCCTTTTTTTTCACCATTCTTCTGAGGTGTATTTGCAAAGGTTATGGGACCTTTTTCATTTTGGGACTCCTGACATCTGGGGCAAGAAAAACTGGAGAAGATGGCGTCGGCTGTCAGCTTTGTACTCCTGGCG
This sequence comes from Protopterus annectens, assembly GCF_019279795.1. Lineage (NCBI taxonomy): Eukaryota > Metazoa > Chordata > Ceratodontiformes > Protopteridae > Protopterus > Protopterus annectens. Next base: position 107,147,184 of record NC_056751.1, on the reverse strand, counting down.
CTCTGACGTCAGGGAGCATGGTTGAACAGCCGACGCCGGACCCAGACTTTGGGATTCTGGCCGACCGAGGGTTGCCTGCCGGCAGGGGAGAACCCTAGTCATGACTGCAACAGTGGAGACACTCTAACATCTACATTTATGGTAGGTGTACACAACTGTACTTAATATTAAATGGACATGAATGAAACTTGTCTGTTGTGGTGAGTGCATAACTTTTGTGTATTCATGATTGGTCATAACAGAAGGTGACTGCTTGCATTAAAATGTGGCACTAAAGTACCTGAAAGTCTCTGTAACAACTTGGGGTTGAATCTGTTTGATTATCTGATTAGTCAAAGCTTATTAAAAGGTGTATAAGAATGTTCAGTCACTCTCAGATTTTCAGCGAAGATGCTTAAGTTGATTGCTTTTTATTATTTTAGTGTCCTTATAATTTGTACGTTGGTATCATCCTTTGTCATTATTTTCCTTTTCACTGTAGATATTAATGTCCTCATCAGATTCAGTGTTAGGGTTAGCTATGGATTCATATGATCCTGCATTTGGGTTAAGCTGGTACAGGAGAGGTAATATCTGACTTTTAATTCTTTGTTCCTGAGACTGTACTTTTCTTGTGGTGACATCCTAAGGAAATGTAACTATTTCCTCCTTTTCCTGCTTTGTTTTTTTTGGGGGGGAGGGACTTGCATTGAAATTTGTAAGTAAAATAGATTAATTTGCCCAGAAAATGTGCATTTCCATCTTGTACCCTGTAGACTTTCAGAAGGCACATGAAGTCATTTCTTTAATGAGATTTTGATAATTCAGTGTCTAATTAGGCTAGTCCTGTTTGCAGCTAAAGTCTTTGATTACTCTTGGTACAGTAGCTATTTGAGTAGCGATGTTTTGTGCCAGCTGTTTATAAAGGCAATTGCAAAAACACTGAGTTACCCGTTTATATTTCTAACGGCCTTTAGATTTTCCCCCATAGCATTTGTCAGTGATCCAGGTTACTAAGGTCTGTATTGGTCTAGAAGAGGTGATGAGACAGAAAAATCCCATTCCATCTTATTTCTGTCACTTCCCAGGAAAGGAAGGAGTACATGACTCTATGAAGAAACCACATTCATGGTACTGTGCATACACCTTCCTGTTGTCTTGCTTATGATTTGTTACCATTAGTTAGCACATACTCATAGTGTCTGTCCGTCAAGCCCATAGTGTGGGTACCCTTCTCGGGACTGGAGACCATCTGTAAACCATTTGACATTGTCCCATCTCCCCTGGTCTGCACATCAATACCTTGGCCTATTTGAATCTGGATCTCTAATGAGAACTAACAGCAAAGTACTTAAGTCATCTGTTAAATCCTCTGTCAAGATTAGAGAAAGAAGTATTTTGCTTTTTTCATTAATTTTGCACAGAAATGAAAATGAACAGTACTTAATTTGTAAGCATTCACATTCTTCAGTAGTTTTATGTCATGGATTTTTTCCTTTTCAGATTTTCTGTCTTCATGGAGGCCTCTCACCATCCATAGACACATTGGACCATATACGAGCTCTGGATCGCCTCCAGGAAGTTCCACATGAGGTGAATATTTTTTTTCAGAAATAGTTTTGTTTATAAATATTGTATGCATCCCCTTTGACTTAGCAGATTTGGAAATTGTCAGGGTTTGATTTGCTAGAAGCAGATAAGGAATGCATTTTAGTGCTGCATTAAAGGAGTACCTTTTAAAGGAAACACTCAGAATTACAAAATGCTGCATATTTTAAATATATTTTTTGCAAACCTTTTCTTGGATACAGGGAAGGAGAATGAACACTACAAAAGGTACCCTGAAATGCAGTGTTCGTGGTAAATCTAGAAATCATAAGCCATACCTTTTATACGATCTTATAGACTGCTTTTTGATGTTTGGAACATGCAACCCAGGAAATCATACTGCTATTACTTCATGGACTCTCTGGTGGCTTTCGCTTATTTTGTTGAATATTGGCTCTTATTTTGCATTCTTACCAATTTTTAGGTAACAGGTGAAAGTGAAAGGATTTTTGCATGTAGTTATTTTAACCAGATGTACTATCTTAACATGCATTATCCCTCACGGTAAGCATTACAAGCTGCATCAAAATATTGTTACTTCATATGTGCAGAAAGTGAGAGAGCTTTCTTCCGAATGAGTGACTGTGGAAGTATGGAGCCTGCTGTGCTGGATGAAGTCAGGTACTGCCTTTCATGGGCAAGGGGAAGTCTGCACACTGCCTGCCTTGACCTGGCCAAAGCCTCCACTACTATTCCCCACTTGGATATAATAGATAAACTTTCTCAATTAAGCATCAGTCTGTATGTTACCAAATGGGTAGCAAACTGGCTCAGTGTTAGAACCCACCTAGTCAAAATAGGGGAAGTCACCTCAAGCAGTAGACGTGTAATGAGCGGTGTACCCTAGAGATCGGTCTTGGGGCCTCTGTTGTTTGGGATGTACTTTTTCTGAGGTGCAGGTCAAAACTAGTGGGCTATGGCTGACAAAGTTTGCAGATAACTGCAAACTGGGTACGGTCATCATTTCCCCTAATGATGTGGACATCCTCCAAGAGGGTCTCACCCAAACAAATGACTGGTGCCAGAAACATGGCCTCAAACTGAATGTCAAAAAATGCATCATCCCCTTTAGGGAGAGTGATGTCACCACAGATTATCACATTAATAACGAGTTCCTATGCACGTAGTAAATCGTGAGGGACTTGGGAACCCAGGTTGATGGCAGATTGACTTTTGACCCACCATATTGCCTCTGTACGGAAAGCTTTCTACATGGCCAACCTCGAAAGTACGATAGCGAGTACACCAATAAGTGCCGTCACTATTTAGTAAAGGAATGAAATAAATACCGAATCCTAGGTTTGACTTGACAGATACAATTATAGAATTCAAAAAATTCATTCGAAAAGCTAATTTAGCTGTCCATTTTAATAATTTGAATGTGACTGATAAAGACAATATTCCCCACAGAACATATATTGATACCCCCTTTAAGAAGACAAGTAGTTTTAATCCTCCCAGCCATCCTAGTATCGAATTGTATGAGAATTTAACTATTAGAGAAATTTATCATGAATCCAACAAACTTAAACAATTAGCTTCTGGTGCGAACGTAACACAAGATGAAGAAAGATTATTAAGTAACCTTAGGGAAAATGAGAATATTAGAGTTATGAAACCAGACAAAGGGGGTGGTATCGTTTTATATGATAACACACAATATATTAAAAAGATTTATGACTTGTTACATTATTCTGGTAATTATACACCTATTTCCATTAATGAACTCAATATTGCTTACCAAAGGATTGATTCTTATATTGAAGAATATTACATAGAAGGAAGAATTACTAAAGAGATGCATGATTTTTTAATAGTTAAATTTCCAAAATTGGCCACCCTAGTCGGTATACCTAAGGTACATAAAAATATATGTGATTTCCCCCTTCCGTCCAATAGTCTCCGGTAGTAAATCTAAGACATTTCCATTAGGAAAATACATTGACTTTAAATTGAAATTTTTATATGAAAAGGTTTCACATATGGTTAAAGATTCCTGGGTATTTTTGAGTAATTCCCCTTTAGATATGAATTATGGTAATATTACATTTCTTACTATAGATGTAATTGATTTATTTTCGTGCATCCCCAAGGACCAAGGACTTGAAGCTTTTAGTACTAGTATTTATAAGTATTCAAACCTCGAATGGGAAGAAATTAGATTATTGGAAGAAATGATGGCCATCGTATTGGACAATAACTATATATACTTCAAAGGTGAATATTTTAAACAAAAGGAGTAGCGATGGGAGCCGCCTGTGCTCCCATCTATGCTAACTTAGTAATGCTTCATTGGGAGGATACAGTATTATTTACTAGTAATTATTTTAAGTATGTGAAGTACTATTCCAGGTTCTTAGACTATATCTACATATTATGGGATGCTGACTCTAGTACACTAGAATTTTTCATCAATTATCTCAATAAGAGTAGTGAATACCTAAAATTTACCTATTCTTATAACACTGGATTACCATATTTAGACACTTTCATCCAACATCAATCAAATACATTTATTTCTTCTATATATAGAAAAGACACTTTTTCTAATAACTGTTTACATTACACCAGTTGTCATCCAGAGAAATTGAAGAATAATGTATTTAAAGGTCAGTGTGTTCGAGCCGCACGTATGACATCTGACAATGAATTATTATATTCTGAATTAAATTTTATAAAGGAGTTATTTATGCAAAGTGGATATCCTATTACTATGATGGACCACACTATTCAATACATTTTACAATATAGGAATTCCAGATATCAACCCTTATTAGGGAGTAAACATAAACATGTAGTTCAAGAGACATGCATGTCCCTTGAAAGTGATAATAATAAGTTAGTCAATAGTCTTGATTCCTTTCATAGGTCTTACATTTTGCAGTTTAATATAGCAGCCAGCTGTATTAAAAAGATCCGTTTAAGGTGGAGGTGGGATTACATCAAGGATCAGCTCTGAGTCCTTTCTTATTTGCAGTGGTGATGGACAGGTTGACAGATGAGATCAGACAGGAGCCCCCGTGGACTATGATGTTTGCAGATGACATCGTGATCTGTAGTGAGAGTAGGAATCAGGTTGAGGAGACTCTGGAGAGTTGGAGATGTGCTCTAGAGAGCAGAGGAATGAAGGTCAGCAGGGCTAAGACAGAATATATGTGTGTAAATGAGAGGGAGGGAGGGTAGAGGAATGGTGAGTATGCAGGGAGTAGAGTTGGTAAAGGTGGACGAGTTTAAGTACTTGGGATCAACAGTTCAGAGTAATGGTGAATGTGGAAGAGAGGTGAAGAAGACAGTACAGGCAGGGTGGAATGGGTGGAGAAGAGTGTCAGGAGTGATTTGTGACAGACTGGTACCAGTAAGAGTGAAAGGGAAGGTCTACAAGAGGGTAGTGAGACCAGCTATGTTATATGGGTTGAAGACAGTGGCATTGTCAAAAAGGCAGGAGTCAGAGCTGGATGTGGCAGAGTTAAAGATGTTAAGATTTGCACTCGGTATGACTAGGATGGATAGGATTAGGAATCAGTATATTAGAGGGTCAGCTCATGTTGGACAGTTTGGAGACAAAGCAAGAGAGACGAGATTGCGTTGGTTTGGACATGTGCTGAGGAAGGATGATGGGTATATTGGGAAAATGATGCTAAGGATGGAGCTGCCAGGTAAGAGGAATAGAGGAAGGCCTAAGATGAGGTTTATGGACGTGGTGAGAGAGGACATGCAGGCGGTTGGTGTGACAGAGCAAGATGTAGAGGATAGGAAGAAATGGAAAGAGATGATCCGCTGTGGCGACCCCTAATGGGAAAAGCCGAAAGAGAATGATGATATCTAAAGATACTCAGTTAAGTAAAATACTGGGAGCTAAACCGAAGTTTACATATAAAATGGGAACTAATATCAAACAACTAGTGGAATACAAAACTACTGGAAAGAAAAACAAGTTGACCCCTGGTTTGAATCCGAAGTGTGGCACTTGCAATCAATGTAAATATGTCTGAGAACACTACTTATTTGGCTAACGGACATAAAAGTTGTGTAAAAAGAAGGGCAGGTAACTGTAATAGTAAGATGGTTATATATTTAAGCATTTGTCAGAAATGCTCTAGTTTTTACATAAGTAAAACGGAAAGAAATTTAAGAAAAAGGATCTATGATCATGTATACTGTATAAGAACTAAAGACAACAATAATGCACTTTATAGATATATTGACAGAGAAGGGGACGACCACCACTTCAAATTTATTATACTGGAAGTGATCAAATTTGATTCCAAAGGGGGGGATTTTAAAAGTTTACTCAGTTATAAAGAAATATGGTGGCAAATATACCTAGATGCCACCACACTGCCTGGTTTAAATGAATTTATATCTATAAAACCATTATTACATTTTTAATTCATTTATGTTTTATATAAATTTATTGTATTATATTAATTCTTACTCAAATTTTAACATATTATGACAAAGGTATATGTTATTTATTAAAGATGTATGTAAGATTTATATTTATGCAATATCATATCTTCATAAAAAATGTTTGAATTATATGTGGTTCACATAATTATTCACACAATATATCAATTTTAATTTTTTAACAAGGTACGACAGTTTTTTAGTAATTTTAGTATTATAGTAGTATGTGTAGTATATATGTATATTCTTATATATTTTTATATGTATATAGTCGAGTTTTTTATTTGATAGTGGGTATTTTATATATTTATTAGACATATTCTATTTATATATTTGGGCATTTATCTACTTTGTTCTATTTATATTGTCAGAGAATTATATTGTCAGAGATCTATGTGACAAATATAATTTTACTAATTAGTTTTTCCAGCAACTGCAATTGCTTTAGACGCATCTGTGTCTTTAAATATTGTAAAAAAAAATTTTTGGCGCCAAAAAAGTTTTAAATTACTTGTTATTGAACTAATTCAGTAGTTCTGATGAAGCCCGGATATGCTGGGTGAAAGCGCTTAACCTGATTTCTATTCGTTTACTTGTTTGTTTTCTGCCGCTACTAGTTTTAATAAATTGAAGCGGTTTCATTTATCTTGTTCTGGCCAGCTGTGAATTTGTTGTACACGGAGTGACGGCACTTATTGGTGTACTCGCTATCGTACTTGGTTATCGGCTAGTTTATTCTGATGTCCTTCAAGAATGCAACTGCAATCATAACATATGGGTTGTCCTGCCTCAGGCAGCCCTCGGTCGGCCGGATTCCAAAGTCTGGGTCCGGCGTCGGCTGGTGTCGCCTCCTCTCCGATTTCAGAACGGCTGGAGTATAAAGGCATCGGCCGACGCCATCTTCTTCAGTCTTTCTTGCCGCGCAGTGCCCGAAGCAGAAGCAGTTCGCAAGTGCCGGTCGGTCAGCTCCTGTGTTTTCAGTACCGAAGTCATCTAAAAGCTAAGTACCCCGTCGGGGAACATTTTTTTCTTGCCTCAGCCAATGTCAGAACAAATTGAGAAAGTTGATAATTGTTTGTCTTGTAGTAAACAAATACCTCATAAGGACTCCATTCTTATTGCCTCCCTTGCCTGGGCCCAGACCACGACGTCTCGGCCTGTGCTGCCTGTGCTTGCTTTAATAAGCGCACTCTCAGGCGCCGGGCAGAATTTGCCGAAGACTTTTTCGGCGGATCTTTCGCTTATATCATGCCATCGGAACTACCGACAACTCAATCTACCAAAAAACGAAAGGACAGGGACCGACATCCTCGGCCCGCGTCCTCCGCCAATACTCCTCCTAAACCCCCCGCAAGTGCTTCAGTCCCTTCGGAAGCGGTAATTCAACCGCTCCAGGCCGACGACACAGCGTTAACACGTCCTTCGGTCTCGGAGTCTTCTCCGGGGCCGGTTGTTAATTTTCCTCCAGAAACCGAAGTTCTGGATCTACCCGACACCATTCCTGTGGACAAGGTTACTCCTGCACGTGGGGCAGCTAGGCCTCCTGTATCCATGTCCATCAAGGCCTTTGCACGTGCTAAGGCCGCCAGCCAGGCCAAGGCCCATCCTAAACCTACTGCCCAGGCCCCTTCTTCTGATAAACAGATCATGTCTCTTGCTGCAGATCTTATTTCTCTTATCGGGGGGTGTCAGCCTCATCCAGACAGAGGTTCCCAGCCGCCTGCAGAGAAAAGGCCCAGAACTGAGCAGGCAGACAACCTCTCTTCAGATGAAGCCTCTGGGGATTCTGAGCATTCAGATACCCAAGAAGAATCCTTCCAGGCCTATGAGGACTCTGATGCTGAGGAATCAATTCCCTCTGCCTCTCCTCCAGAGGATTTTTCGTTCGGTGAAGTCCTACACTCTGAGGGAGCATTTCAAATGACAGGGTCAGGAATTCTCTGATTCCAGGAAAAGGCTTCGTACCTTCCTCAAGCTACCCCAGCACAGACCTTTAGCTATCCCTCCAGTTATGGATGTCCTGGATGATGTTTTCTCCGACTCCAGTGCTAACCCTGATTCTCTCCCTCCTGCTCCTGTCAAGCCAGACCGATATTATAGAGTCCCTGACACCCGCAAACATCTCTTTAAGGCCCATTCTGTGGATCTAGAAACTATTTCACAGGGCCCCAAGGGAGTGGCTACTTCCACAGCCAAGAACCCACTGCCAGCGGATAGGGAAGCTAGGTCCCTGGAGAGATGGGGTAAAAAGTTTATACCTCTACCACCCTGGACATGAGGTCACTTAACTGCCTTTTTCATATGTTTCAGTACCAGGATTTTTTACTGGATGATTTACAGAAAAAGCTAGCCTCTCCTGAGCCTATTGATAGAAAGGCATTGCAGGATCTAGTACATAACACTCAGCAGGTTAGCAATCATTTTCTTCAGTGTGGATGTCCTTCATGGATGCATCTGCAGTCATAACAAATGGGTTGTCCTGTCGTCAGGCAGCCCTTCGGTCGGCCGGATTCCAAAGTCTGGGTCCGGCTTCGGCTGATGTCGCACTTCACCCGACGTCATCTCTGCTGGTCTTCGGGTATAAAGGCATCAGCCGACGCCATTTTCCTCAAATGTATGCGTTCATGGA